>NC_029780.3:116962020-116965770 GCF_000817695.3 Arachis duranensis | reverse complement strand
AAAATAAATATAAATTAATTTTAAAAAGTACCTTAAATGTTTTTAAAAACAATTTTTAGAAGTCATAAGTTATCAAATACAAAATAAAAGTATCAAAAACTAATTTTAATTAGTCAACTTTAGAGTTTAGATTTATAATTTAGAATTTACGGTTAAATATTTTATGATTTAAGATCTAAATTTTAATATAAACAAATTAAATTTAAAAAAAATTAACTAATATTAACTAAAAAATATTTATTTTCTAACATTATTCTCATAAACAAGACAAATATATTTCCAAAATACTTTACCAATAATCAGTATATCTATCCACCATTGAACTAGGTAAATTGGTAGGAAACTTATGAAATGGAGCCCACGCCGAATCTAATAAGAAAAACACGATACCTTATAGCATACTTCCAATTCGATATATAAATCAAAATTCAAACCAATTACACAAAATATTGTTCTATACGTGGCTCTTGTAGTCTTGGTCCTGGATAAGGAAGCGAGGTTCAGACAACACTTACAAAGAGTGAACCAAAAATGGCAAAATTTTAATCTGCATAGTTATTATTGTACAGACTCTTCTGAAGGATATCCGGTACACTCATGTGGAGCTTCTCAATGTAATGTCAAATATTCGGCCACGGGATTAGAAAATAAAATACAAAAACGAAAGGACAAAATGCAACAGTGCTCAAAAAGAATTTCCATATTTCTGAACTGATCTACAGCAAATGATAATATACAAGAGACCAGAATTGGATTTTGATATTCTGAACCTAATCTATAGCATATGATAACACTGGTGCGTATTGTAACTATTGGTTTGTTTTTTGTCTGCTATGAGGACTGCATCTGATCTCGCCGTAGAGCCTGCTGGAGCTGAATGACCTGTTGTTGCTGCTCTGGCGGCAGCGAACTCAATTGCTCCGGTGTTAGATTCAACACTTGTTGCAGTAAAGCAGACTCTACATCTGCTGGAAGCTGAAAGAGAGGGAGAGAAAGAAGAATGATATCATATGTATGTAGTCACAAGCTAAGTTGCACAAATACAAATATTATATTGCTCCATCAACTGTGGTCAAGCCACCAAAGAATCAAAACAACCATTTGCAGTAGTAATAGTACGAAAGATGTAAACGCAACATATTTAACGGTATTTTCCGCGCGTGTGGTGAAGGATATACTTTATACTTTAACCAAATAAAAAGTGAATTTTTTTTTTTTTTTATGAAAGACAAATATATGCTAATCTTTTACTACCTTTGCAAAAGATCAACTCTGAATGAGGAAATCATTTACAGTCCCTTGTCAATTATGAATTACCAACTTAAACCTACCTGAGCAGGCACTTCTGTTTTAGGAGCTGCAAGAGCAGGCAACGAGTTGTTTCCAAGAATGTGGGATGAACCATTGGTCACAGGCACATCAGCAAAAGGAAAAGGCGTACTCCTTCCGTCATCCAATTTCATGAGCTTTGAAGGGCGACCCAACGATTCAGACAAACCATGAACCATATTTGTTTTCTCTACTCCCAAAGGCATGTTTGAATATGCAGATCTATCACCTTCCTTACTAATTAAGTGAGGAATTCCTGATGATACAGAGGGGCTAGGCTGTTTTAATAGACCACGTTAGATACTTCTAATAGTAAAATATAACCATAACAAGAATATAGAAGTTGTAGCCAGCTAAGCAGAAGTGACAAGTACATCAGCTTCTATACATGATCTGCTCCACAAAAATTGAAAGCACATAGCTAGGTATACTCAATCAAGAACTATATTGAAATCCTACTTAGGTTTGGTGGTTTTCTTCTTCATTAACCACATACCTTTCATAACAAAACATAAAAGAGGCAAGGAAACTTGACCCCTTGAGATTTTTCAGTTTTAAATCCACAATGTAATACTTCTTGGCTGAATAGTGAAACTTCAGCAAGAAATTGTCTCCAGATGTTTGTTACGTTGAAAAATTTTAGAAAAAGAAAAATCTCAATTATTCACTTTCTACACTGCAGGTCACATAAGGCCTTGACAGGGTACAAATGCCCAATGCACCCAAAATTTCAAAATCCATAGGAGAGCAATTTTGCAATTTTAAAGGATAAATGTTCTTATCTGCAACTTTGTAGGAAATAGGACATACTGGGCATCCTTATGGGCTCAGCTATTGTATTGAAAAGACAATATATTTGATGCAGAGGAATAGAAACTTTAAGTTGGTATGCTCTCCTGTTGCGGGGTGTTTATATTCCCTCTTATGCTATACTACAGACTACATATTTCTTTCTCAAAGAAATTCCAATGTTCCAATGGCAATAAAATGGAAAGAAAGGTGGAGCCAATTAGCCAAATACCTAAATCAGCATTAACATTCATATCTTTCTGCCTATGCAACATACAAAGACAAACAAAATTAGGCACCTGAAAGCTTGCATCTGGTCGAACCATTTGAATATTATGTCCTACAGTTGAGCTTCCAACAAGTGCTGAATGTGGTGGCAAAGGGGCATGCCTTTGCTGGTTCGGGGCAGTCGACGTTGAAGATTGAACTGAGGGCCTCATAGACAAACCCCCCAATGACTGGGGTCGTGCTGAAGGAGGCATTAAATTTGACTGCCCTGACAGCGTTCCCAACTGTCCAACATGGTTGATTGAATGTTGTTGAAGTGGCACTCTAGGCTGCAACGGAGGCCTTGGATGTGCATTCAATTGATTAGGAACCAAAGGATTATGGGGCATGACGTTCGCTTGACCTTCTTGAACATAAGGTGTCAAACCAGGCTGCAATGTACTCTGTCCCAAGCTCTGGGGTAGGCCAGACAGAGTCTGAACTAATGCCGGCTGACCTAGCTGGCCTTCATTTACTGAAGATTGTGAGGCCTGCTCCGAAACCATCCTAAGGTTTGGCATTTGTAACTGAAAAAAGTTCAAATAAACAGAAAGTTAAAGTTGATGAAGAAAGCTGTAAAATCTAGAGGGGAAAGGAATATGCATAAGAAAACAAAAGTACCATAAAGTTCTCACTATTTTTTAGTTATTCTACAGATATCTTACTATTTATAAGGAGCTCCATGAATGGACTTCTGTAGCCTTATGCTTAAGTTATTTTCTTTTATTTGAGCTTAAATTGTTTTAGTCCTGCTGGCTAGTCATTATAACCGGGCCCCAGGCTCTAGCTTAATGTTTCCCAAGTTTTGTTTGATATACAAGCAATTTATATATGAAAGAAGCAATGGGTGAAAAGCCTATCTGTCAAGGAGTGCAAGGTATATCTTAGAAGTAATTGGTAAAAAAATGTCACAAACTCTATTCTATTTTGTCCCTTTGTTTACCCGCCAAGACTTACTCTTCTCCACAGACAGTATAAAAACGCATGATAACAAAATATTGGTTGATTATTGATTTAAATTGTCCTAGAACAAGCGGACGCTAATCCACAAATTTACAAACTCTGTTTACTTCCTTGGCAGTTGAAACGGCACCTTAATTTTCCTCATGTTTACATGACATAATTTTGCATAAAAGAAAACGGAAATAATATGTGAAAGGGTAATGAAACAAACCACTTGGGAGGTCACCATTCCTAGCATTATCTGAGCCTGCAAATTAAGAATACAATGATAAAGAAAGTATGAAAAATACAAATCATAATTTCTCTCAAGGCACACCAATTAAACTAGGCCGTAAAGTTGGAGGTGAGGAGAACAAACTCTCAGGTTAAATTTCCAAGAAATATTGTACATCCAGAGCATAT
>NC_029780.3:116929220-116961915 GCF_000817695.3 Arachis duranensis | reverse complement strand
CAAAGAATGCTCAAAGGAATAGATGTACGAGAAAAGTTCATACCTGAAAAAGAGCCTTTGGCAACTGTGGTCTTGAAAGTAACAGTTGCCGAGCCATGTCCTTATTCTGTGTAGCCATTGCCTACATCATCAGAAGAACAAATAAATAAAGAAAATATTAAGTTATCCTGGAATGCGAAGGTAGCCTGATCCAATAATTACCTTGACCTCAGAGATTATCTCATTTAACTGATTCCTTGACATTTTAGCAAGGTGCAGAGTTAACGGATCATGTGCCAATGCTGACTGACTCTGCAAACCATTTTGAGCCGACTGGACGCCAAACTGAGCACCACCTAGAGCTGCTGTCATGACAGACGCAGCTGTTATGGCAATATGGAGACCAATAGGTTGATGATGAGCAGCATCCCCTTGGATAACTGAGCTGCTTCCTACATGTTTCTGAGGGTCTGTAATATGTAAAAGCGGAATGAAAATACAAAACAGAGCAAAAAATGCAGAGAATATATGTATGATCATTTATCACAAGTAAGAACAGAAAACATAGAGCACTAACCAACATTTGCTGACAGTCCAGGCCCTCCACGACCCTTCAGCAAAAAGAACAAGAATAATTTCATTTAGTGCAACCATGAAGAATTAAATTGTCCTTTTCACAACAGCAGTTACAAAATCTCAAAAGTAAGTAACATGAGTCTGCTCATTAGTGGAACAGAAAGCCGGAAACAACCCAAAGTATTAAACATTATAGACATTAAACTGAGAGAAACAGCAGCAAAGAAGATTTTCAGAGAGTAAGAGGGATGCCAAGAGAGCGAGAAGTTATGTTCAACTCAAGTATCTTATGGAGAGAATTGTTTATCCCCCAGGTCTCACAGTGAACAAACATTGTGGTTAACGAGATGAAGAGAAATAATCACAAAGAATGAGGAGGATAAGGAACTGTTCAAAACCAAAAACATGGATACAAAACAAGCATAAAGAATGAAAAGATAAATGTGTCAACTTTCCATCCTTTGTACATCTAGAGAAACCCCTGAATATAGTCTGTGAGAAGTACATGGAATTAAGCTACTTTTCATGCTATATCCACTGCACTTATTTTGAAGTAAACACAGAAAAGATTTAGGTCAACTAGGCTGTTAACACTTCAAGAAGCACTGACAATATACCTGCTCTCTATTTCTATCATTCCCTTTATCATTTTCAGCAAAATCAACACGCAATTGCCGCCCGTTAATTTCATAACCCTGAAGATTCCGCCGAGCACTCAAAGCTGTCTCTTCATCCTTATACTCACAGAACCCATAACCCTTTGGCTTCCCAGTTTCTCTATCAATAACTAATCTGCAGATAAGAAAGGATGAAAAATACTTCAAATAAGTAAACCACTACTAAAAACAAAGCATAAAAGGAGTTTTAAGAAATGCTAAACTTATCCCCAAGTACAGACAAATAAAACCATTGACCATTCCTAAGGGAACAATAAATCAGATTTAGGCAAGTTTGTCAATGAAAAAAGGCCACAAGTACATATTGTCTAGAACAAATTCCCTTAATTGCAGAGTGGTCAGAAATCAAGAACATGAATGTTGCAAGTACCTGAATGAGACTACAGGACCAACCTCCTGGCAGATTTCAATAAGCTGTTCCTCTGTGGCATCATATGGTATATTGCCAACTATAAACACAATCACAATCAGAATCACAAACAATTCTCATAAACTTGACAAATCTCTATAGTATTGAAATCAAGAACATCCAATATATATGCAACAAGTATTAATCTGAAGTTTCAATTACTAGCCCTCATTTATCAGTTCGCAAAATACAACACTGTAATCAACGAATCAGATACATAGATATGGAGATATACCGAAAACGCAGCGATGCTGGGAGGAGGCCATGGGATTAAGAGGAGAAGAAGAAGGTGAAGCTCTGCTCCATCTTCTTCCTCTTCAGAAGCATCCCTTGTTCACACACAAGAAGAGAGAGAGAGAGAGAGAGAGAGAGAGATGAAGAGAAAGAGAAGAGAGACTGCGTCGTTTTGGATCTCTCCTTGTTGTTCAGTAACGATAACAGAAACACAGTTAACGCTGCGTTGCCCTTCTTCTTCAATCTACTTTCATCTTCCTTTACTTGTTTCTACGTTTTCTTTTTCTCCTGGGTATTTTTGGTTTATCATAAGATTCTTTTTATAATTTATGTGTGTACATAGTGAAAATTAAATATTAAAAATTAACCATATTGTTGGTTAGTGTCTTTCTGTTAACGTAGTACTTGCTTATTTGAGAGCCATTAAATCATTTTTTTATTTTTTAATATATTTAACAAATTTTTAATAATAAAAATAAAAATATTAAAAAAATTAAAAATATATTAAAAAAATTATAATTTATATTTTCTAATTTTTTAAAAAAATATTTTTTACATAATAAATAAATAAAAAAATATTTTTATTTTATTTTATTCATATTTACATAAAATATTTAAATAATCCAAACAAGCCTCAAGTTCTTTAAAGTGAGAAAATGGAAATTTTAAGGCTGATTTTAGTTTGTATTCTTATATTTTGTTTTTATTTTTAACTTTTTTTTTTTAAGAATTTTGTAAAAAATAAAAATAAATGTTTTTTTTTACTTTTTCTTATAAAATTTTGAAAATTAAAAATATTTAAAATAAAATTGTAACTAAATAAACTCTAATTATTCTTGAATTAAATAAGTAGAATTCACACGATTAGACATGATTAAAATTATATAAACTTAATAATGATTAATTTTTTATTTTTTTACTTTACAATTCTTTTTATTTTAGAGAACTATTTTTTACTTAAACATTCTGCATATGTTTTTTATTTATTAAAGAGTAAAGTATCGTTTTTGTCCCCAACGTTTAGGGTAAATCTTATTTGTGTCCCTCATGTTTAAATTGTCCTATTTTTATCTCTAACGTTTGTAAAAGTGATTCAATGTTATCCTGCCGTCAATTACACATCATAAACGCTTTAGTTTGAGTTTTAAAAATCTCTTCTTGAAGTTAGAATACAAATGTCTGGGATAGAATCGATGATCCACTCCAAAAAATAGCTCATCAAAAGTTGAAACTAATTCCTACAACATTTACATAATTCACTTTTCTAGGGAAATAATTGAATCTAAACACAAATAGTCGGTATAATATTAAAATTGAACACATCCAAGTGAGACCTAATTGAGAATGAATACATCCAAGTGAGAATAATTGAAAAATATAATATAATTTGTTAGTATAATTGATAGTAGGATAACATTGAATCACTTTTATAAACTTTAGGGATACAAATATGACGATCTAAACGTTAGGGACACAAATAGGACTTACTCCAAATTTTGGGGACAAAAACGATACTTTACTCTTTATTAAATTATTAAAATTTTTATTTTTATATTATAAAATTCAAAATTAAAAAGTTAATAATATAATTAAAACTTAAGTAAGTGAAAAATTGGGAGAAAGAACTTGAAAAAGAAACTTTGTTTGAAAATGAAAAAGCAAAAATGTGTGTTTTATGAAAGAGGTCTGCTACACATACAAATCTTTTTGGCTTACAAGCTATACAAGTTGGCCAAAGTCAAAGAAAAAAACAAGCGCACCACTCTTTTAGAATTGAGGGTCCAACGCACGTCTTAATCACCTTTCCATAACACGTTCATTATACCGCAATCTTCCTCTTCTTCCTCAATCAAAACGCAAACCGTCAAGATTCAAGCGACATTCGAAACAAACTACGATTCTGCAGAAACGTTCTAACTCCTCGCGAAGAGTAGAAAAAATTAAGAAGAAAAGATATAAATCTCCATAAAAAATTACCAGAAAAAACGAAGAAACATTATTCCAGGTACAGTTTTACTGTTCTTCTAGGTTTTTTTCTAGATTGTCTTTGTCATGTGCCTCATCCTTAACCAGCAAAACATTAAAAAATTTCAAGAAGAAATATACTGTCTTCCCATGTTTTGGGTTTATTTATGTAATCCTTTGGGTCTATCTCTGTAACGGTTTGGGTGCATTTCTGTAACCGTTTGTGTGTATTTCTGTAATCGTTTGGGTGTATTTATATAATCGTTTTGGTATATTTTTGAAGTTCCATTATCTTCAAAACGATTTCAAAGCTTGATTTCAGAAACTATGAAAATCGAAAGAAAAAAACGAAGCAAAAATATAGAGAGAGAAAACGCACAAAGGGGATCCAACAAATTTGACAAAAAACTCGAAAAAAGAAACGAAATCTTTTGAAAAATGAAAGTTATATATTTGTGCATTAATTGATTTGAATTGATTTAAAAGCCTGTTAAAGTGGCACATAACATAAGCAGTGCATTTAGTGGGTTTCGTTCTCTTTAGGCTTGTAAAGCTTGTAAGCGTACAATATTTATATGTAGAGATTAATCCTTTATGGAATGGGAGGATAAGTGTAAAATAAGAGGGAAAAAAAAAACTTAAAAGAGCAGCTTTGTTCGAAAATGAAAAGAAAAAGGAAAGTGCAAATGGGTATTTGGTACTAACAAAATACTCTCTGTTATTTTATTTAAAATTTAATTTTAATATATTGATAGGATAAATAATTCTATATGGTCATTAGATTCATATATTTAAATATCTTTTAAAATAATAAATTTAAAAATTAGTTATGTTTGTTGATATGATTATTTATAATTTATTGTTTGTATAAAATTTTTTTACATTGATAATATATTAAAATTAAATTATTTTAACTTTATCTAATAACAATTAAAATTAAACAACACATAAGAAAATGACTAGATTAGAAATTAAAAATTAAATAACAAAAAATAGTAATTTTTCTCTATTTCCTTTATAATAGGTATAGATACAGGTATAACCAAATAAATAAATATATAAATTATGGAATTATTTTATTTATTTTTTCTTAATCATAATTTACTATTGGATTCTTAATGCATTAGGTTGTCTTACAAAACATTTTTTGACAATTTTAAATTTAGAATTAAAGATAAGTATTTTTTAACTCAATATACTAATAATAGAGATAGAGTATGTAATATAACAGATCAAGATCAAGAAGATTAAGATACAATTGTTAAGTGATAGTCAAGCCTAGCTTGTTTTCAATTCTGTTTTCTGTTTCAACTGAATTCTATGGTAGCTTGCTATATATAGCAGAGTTGTCTCATCTATTGTAATACATCCAATTACTCAATGATAAATCAACAATTCATTTCAGCTCTTTGTTTCATTGAAAACTCTTTCATGGTATCAAGAGCATAGGTGATAGATCCATGGCCTCAATCATCCCTCATCAAAACCCACCCACTTCTTCTTCTTCTTCCCCTTTTCCTCAACCCTTTACTGCACCTGTTCTTGACAAATTGACTGAAAACACATTTTGAACATGGCAGAAGCTTGCCTTTCACATTATAAATGCTAATGACTTTGCTGATCATCTTTCTGCTGACAAGGTTCCATCACATTTTGAATCCGATTCTGCAAAAGAAGCTGGTACAGAATCAAAAGCTTACAAGAATTGGAAGCAAAAAGATGATTACCTTATGACATGGCTCTTTTCTTCTCTGGATCTCACATTCAAGAATCGAATGCTGGATTGCAATTTGCAAGTATGCACATCAAGCTTGGACAACTATCACTGAATATTTTGCAAAGACCTCCAAGATCAAGATTCAGCAATTGAAGAATGAATTGAAGTCTGTAAAGAAACAAGGTATGACAGCAAATGAGTATCTCAAGAAGATTCGAGATATTGTTGATTCTATGGCATCAATAGGCTACCCTTTTTTCCTAAAAGATCATATATCAGCCATTACAGATGGTCTTAATGAAGAATATGCTTTATATCTCTCAACAGTAGTGATAAAATCAGAATCCATTATTCTTATTGAAGCCGAAGCACTTCTTCTTGGACATGAAGAAATGATTGAAAGGTTTAAAAAGACTGCTTTGGGAACGATACAAGCACACTATACTCAATCATCATCTTTCCTTCTTAGACCACTAAATACCAGAAATTATGCTCCAAGAAGAGGTCGAGGAGGAAGAAGTTCTAACAAAGGCAGGTTTGCAAATTCTGATTCTAGACCAATTTGTCAAGTCTGTGGAAGGACAGATCATACTGCACTGTCATGTTTTCATCGCTTTAATCAACAATATCAAGCTTCATCTTCTAATGCAAGAACTCCAACCCAATCCGGACTGTTACCACTTCCTACTACCTATCACAATCCAAGGGTTTATATGGTTGCTCCATCTACTTTCTCATATACAAGCTGGCTTCCTGATCCAGGGGCAAGCAATCATGTCACAAATTATGCACAATCTATCTTGGCGCCCTTTGAATTTCTTGGTACAGACCAACTCCTTCTAGGTAATGGATCAGGTAGAAGTATCTCTCATGTTAGACACTCATATTTGGTAAATTTAGATTCAAAGACACACTTTCTTTTGAACCAACTTTTACTTGTTCCTGAAATTACACAAAATTTAATGAGTGTACATAAGTTTGCCACCGATAATGCATGCTTTTTTGAGTTTCATCCTAATGTTTGCTATGTGAAATCTCAGGACATTCAGGAGATTCTTCTACAAGGAGCTCCATAGTCCATATAATGGGGTGTACAAGTTTGATAACATTACTGTCACAAAATCTACACCTAAGAATAGACATATATCTCCATCAAATTCTATCTCTTGGTATTTCTGTACTTGCTGCTTATGCTTCTCAATTAGACACTTACAATTTATGGCACAAACGTTTAGGTCATTGTGCTTCCAAGACTGTTGTTTCTGTAATGAACAAGTGTAATCTACCTATTTCCTCTGCTTCAATAAAATATGGTATTTGTGAACATTGTTGTCAGGCTAAAAATGCACTTGTTGTCTTTTTAATTAGATGAATTCAATTTTCATGCCCCTTTAAAAATGGTTTACAGTGAGATTTAGGGCCCTGCACCATATACATCTTATCATGGTTTCACATATTATATATCTTTTGTGGATACTTATACTCGGTATACTTGCATTTATTTACTTCATACCAAATCACACGCTTTTCAGGCCTTCCTTCCGTACAAAGCTGAAATGGAAACTTTCACTGGTTTAAAATTAAAACAACTGCAGACTGATCATGGCAGGGAGTATCTCTCCAATGCCTTCACTCAATATTTAGCTCAAGAAAGTATATCTCATCGCTTCTCCTACCTTTATACTCATCAACAAAATGGGAGGGTAGAGAGAAAGCATAGACATGTGACTGAAGTAGGCTTGGCACTTTTAGCCACTGCCTCAATCCCGTTAATTCACTGGGATGATGCTTTTATTTCTGCGACATATATTATTAATAGACCCCCTTCCCCTAACACTAACAATCTATCACCATTTGAAGTTTTACATCATCATCCACCTGATTACTCTTTCTTTAAGGTTTTTGGTTGTACTGCTTTTTCTTGTATGAAACCTTATAATACTCACAAATTGGATTTTAAATCACAACTTTCTGTATTTTTGGGTTATGCTCCTCATCATAAAGGCTACAAATGCCTGACTAAAGAAGGTAAAGTTATCATTACAAGACATGTCTTGTTTGATGAAAATAGATTTCCTTATGCTGAACTCTTTCCACTTCAAAAGCCCTCCTTATTATCTGGTCAATTTCCTCATATAACTCTCCCTTTACCTCTTATTTCATTTCTTCCATCTTCTTCAAGTATGACAGAATTCTTGTCATCTTCTCCTTCAAATCTTGCCCCTAAGACCACTACTGATTCTACTCAAAACTTAGAACCTACTACTCCCCTTCCAACATCACAAGTTAAATCAGCTCAGCCATACCAATCTCTACATCCTCACAACATCCCAATCAATGACACTATTATTCAGTTTGGAAACTCCCCTCCTACCAGAATTTCTTCTAACACTCACCCTATGCAAACCAGATCTAAGTCTGGCATATTTAAACCGAAAGCCCTTACAGCCTTACTCTCCACCTCATGTGATCTTGTTAATAATATACCCTCATCCGTTGCTGCAACCCTAAAATCAGAACACTGGAAGAATGCTATGTTGGAAGAATTATAAGCCTTATACAAGACCAATACATGAACACTGGTCAATTCAACAACAACAGACAAAGTTATTAGCTGTTGTTGGATTTTTGCCATCAAAAGACATCCTAATGGCCAAATCATGAAGTATAAGGCTCGTTTGGTGGCCAAAGACAATCATCAACTTGAAGGAATCGATTATGATCAGACATTTGCTCCTGTGATTAAACCTTCTACGATTCGGGTGGTGCTCTCTTTAGCCTTGAGTTTTCATTGGACAATCAGGTAGCTGGACTTCAATAATGCCTTTTTGAATGAGGATCTTAAGAAACTTGGCTACATGTCTCAGCCACCAGGCTTCTAGCAAGGTGATTCTTCATATGTATAATAATGTATGTAAGTTAAATAAGTCCATCTATGGTCTTAAACAAGCTCCTCGAGTTTGGTTTCTGAAATTAGCCTCAACTCTTGCTTCTTTTGGTTTCTACAGAACAAGGTCAGATCCTTCCTTATTTGTTAAATCCTCTGGTAACATTATTCTTTACATTTTAGTTTATGTTGATGATTTTCTTATTACGGGTAATGATAACAATGTCATTCAAACCACCATTACTCAATTAAACAATGCCTTCTCTTTAAAGGATCTTGGAGAATTTAGCTACTTCTTAGATATAAAAGCTACTAAATTATTCTCAGATTCTTTCCATTTGTCTCAATCAAAATATATTCACTCACTGTTAAAAAAGGCTAACATGCTAAACTCCAAAGGAGTTTCTACTCCTATGGTCAAAAATTTAAAACTCTCAGGTCAGGGAGATGATGAATTTGACAATCCATATCTATATAGGTCTATAGTAGAATCATTGCAATATGCAACTCTTACCAAGCCTGAGATCTCCTTTTTGGAAAATAAGGTTAGCTGGTATATGCAACGCCTGCTTCTCATACACTGGAAATGTGTAAAGAGGATTTTGCGATACTTGGCTGGCACTACTGATCAAGGTCTATTGTTTCATGCCTCTACTAATTTAAGGCTATTTGGTTTTACATATTCATATTGGGGGTTAGATATTAATGACCAAAAATCTACTTGTGGATATGAAATCTATTTGGGATCAAATCTTGTTTCAAGGTCAGCAAGAAACAATCTTCGGTGAGTCGGTCTAGCACAGAAGCTGAATATCGCAGGTTAGCTGCAGCAGACTCTGAAATCATCTGGCTACAAAATTTATTGAATGAACTGTGCATTTCTCTCTTTGGACCCCCACTCTTTTCTATGACAACATCAGTACTGTGTTGCCTATTGAAAATCTTGTTCTTCATAGCAAGACAAAACACTTTGACTTGGATCTGTATTTTGTCCGTGAGAGGGTTAATCAGAATCAATTGAAGGTTGTGCACATATCCTCAATAGAACATGTTGCTGACATTTTCACTAAAGCCTTATCAGCTCCTACTTTTGAGAAGTTTCGTTTCAAACTCAAGGTTATTTCCAAAATCACCATGAGTTTGAGGGAGAGTAATAGAGATAGAGTATGTAATATAACAGATCAAGATAAAAAAGATCAAGACACAGTTGTTAAGTGATAGTCAAGCCTAGTTTGTTTTTAATTCTGTTTTCTGTTTCAACAGAATTCTATGATAGCATGCTATATATAGCAGAGTTGCCTCATTTATTGTAACACATCCAATTACTCAATGATAAATCAACAATTCATTTCGGCTCTTTATTTTATTAAAAACTCTTTCAACCAAAGATTAATCTGACTCGGATATGAACTTTATTTAAGGTTATTTAAACTTTTCCTTTAACGTTAGTAATTTCTAAAGATACATGGCAGATTTGATTTACTAGGAAAAAAATAAGAGAAAATAAACCATTACAGAAGTTTTACATTGTTTACGAGTTTTATTATTAAAGAAGATATGTTTATAGGGATATTTGTTAAAGGGTAATGTTACCGTGAATAGTGAAGTTTAGATAAAAAATAAATTTAGTAAAAATCTTTATTTTTTCTCCAATTTTACTCAAAAAAAATTTTCATGTGTTAATTCCTCAAACGGGGGAGGGGAGGGTTTATTGGATTTAATTTGATTTATCTTTTTTTTCTAATAAACTATTATAATCCACTGTTATCACTACTTTAATTTCACTCAAATCTAATAAAGAATAAAATGGTAAAAATACATTCCAGGACCTTCATTTTCTTTTTTTTCAAAATTTCCAGTGATGTTTAAGTACAAATAAAAATAATTCGTGAGCCACAAAAAATGAACGCACCCCTTTTAGAATGTAATCATACAATAGAGCAGAAGTGAGTTATATTTCTTTTTCTTTTCTTTTTTTTCTTTCAAAACTCCAATGAAAACCACCATGGTATCATTACATCTAAAAATGGGAAGTAAGACATAATAAATTTGATAGTCTTTGGAGCAGTCACTGAACTTGAGCAAGCATTTGTTGATCTTCATGAGGGATTCTTGCTGTTCTGTCTGAATCAAAACATTAACACGAATTACAAAATAATTATATCTTTATTACAAGACTATAGAACCTAAACTATTGATTTTCGTTTAGTATATATTTTAACCAATCCAATTTCTCATATTAAAATTTTGTAAAACAAATATTTGTAGAGTATAACTGTATAAGTTTACAAATATTTTTTTTAAAAATACTATTATTCAATTAAAAAAAAAATACACCATCAGTCATTAGCTTTAATTACCCCTACTTAAAATATCATTAGCACATTATATAACATTGCTATTCAACCCAAAACTGTCATGCTATTACTATCCAATTCAACTACCACTTCTTAAAGTCATACAAATAGGCGAATCTATTAGTCCATCACATTGTCATTTAATCTATGTAATTAATTCTACGATGTGAAACATATCCATGTTGTTTATGTATAAATTAAACACTAATTACGGTCTTTTCTAATTTCTAGAGTCCTGAATCTTTATAACATCATATGATCCTACAACGAGGAACCAATAAAGTCTTACTAATTGAATGGCCTAACTAAAAAGAAAGTGGATGATGATTCTCTAATATATGCGCGCAGCTCAAATAGTGAAGTTATAAAAGAACACTAATGATCTATGTACACTAAAAATTATAACAAATTAACTATTATTTATTTTTATATGGGAAAGTCTAGGAGGCCAGCAATTCTATTGAATTTTGGCCAGCATATAACCAACAGAGAAAGGTGAGCCATTGGATAAAATCTCACACCAATCTCACACCATCAAATCATCATTGATGGCTAATTGATGGCTAATAATCACAAAAGTTGCTGGCCCATAGCATTGCTCTTTTTATATATTAATTTACACATTTTCTGATTGAATAATCAATTATCAAAATAATTAAACCTACTATAATAAGATAATCAAACATCCGGTAGACCAATAATCAATTTTGTTTATAATTAATAATTCTTTTAATGAAATATCAAATATATATCTCTATATCCAATAATTGATTAATAACTGATTTTTATACACACTTAATATAATTGATAAAAGAATTATAACCAGTCAATAAAACTCATAAGATTATGTGGTGCGAGTTTTTTAAGCTAGTCCGTACAGAAAGGGATTGCACTTTGATTTTTGAGTGATCACAAGGCAAGGAGATAGATTCCTCATGGGAGCATGCCAATCATCAGAAACTATGGTATGCGCATTGCATATCCTTTCAAGCTTTAGAATTTTCTTGAGTGTTCAGCCATATGAAATATCTCGATTGTCAAAAAATACAAAGCATACCGCAAACGCATTTCGGGGTAGCAACCATGTTAAGGGAGTAGTAACCATCAATTGCTTACACAACAGCTATCGAGAACTACACAGTACACACAGCTTTATTTTCCGGGTTACCGTGCTTCTAACAACAAAAATATAATGCCCAAGGCATATATACTATCAATTGCATATAATATTACAAATGTCTTAAAGGGTATAGATATAGATACATCAATACTACGATATCTCACAAAGGGTTCAGCTTTACAATGTACAATCAACATCGAATGGTAGTGCTATCTGATTTAAAAACCCAAACAAGATATTTACATGGGTCCAATAAATAAACAAAAATAATAAATAACTTAGTGCATTACCAATCCACCCTGCAAATTCATATAAAACCCCTTTCTCTTGGATTAAGATTGTTAAGACTCACCTAGGCTATGTTTGGAAGTTTGGAGGGGGTTGAGGGGAAGGGTCCTTGATGAAGTGGAAGAGTGGAAAGGAATGGCTGGTGATTTATTGTTTGGAAGATGATGAAGGCCTGGGAGAGACAGCTAAGTGTTCTGTATCCACCCCTCCAATTTGCAGAGGGGTCATTGATCAAGGGTTCCCACATGCCCTTCCTATGCCATGCTTTGCATTCCCCATCAAACTCTCCGTAATACGGTTTTCGAACACCGGTCCCAGCCACACCTCACCCTCCCCTCTCCACCATTGCTCCCAATCATAGTCCTAATATGGCCTAAACTTAAAACTTCTAACAGTCCCAAAGAATAAAATATTATTTTTTATTTTTTGAATATGTTAGAACAATACTATCTCAGTCATCTTGGGGAGATCCCAGATAGAACATATATAGCATAATAGCATCAAAACTTTTGATTTACATATTCAAGGAGCGATGCATCTCCCTAATAATCTAAAAGTTCCAAGAGAAACCCATAAGAAAGCACATAAAGCAATAATAATTGGGAAGAAAAGGAATGAAAATCCTTTTCTGCCCACTCTCTTCGTAGTTGCAGTGTCTTTACCTGCAGCTGTGTTCGTCGGCTTGATATTAATCTTCACTCGGCTGAAGCTAGACATTCGATTCAAAGCCCGATTCACTAGAGCATTTTCCGCAGCTGATGCAGGAGTGGTAGGTATTGACTCAACAAAGGACCAGAGAGCCGAAGAGAATCTACTTGTAGCAACATCTTCTGCAATGCTACTTTGATTATCATAGCCTTCAGTAGATACAGCACCTAAACATGACCAGAAACTAGCAAATATTAGAGACAGCCTACTGAGCCTAGGACCTATTTTTTATTTTTACATAAGAGCCGCTTTAAACAGGCTCAAATTTAACATTTCCCTATTTAGAAATCTTAGTTTGTGAAACTCTCAATAGAGCAACAAAATTTAGACTCCTAAATGGTTTCTGCCATGCATAAGCTGGCATGTCAACCAGGAGCAGTAATCTGCGAAGAGCTCAGCACAAATGAGATGTGAAGCTTGCATCTCCATCCAAATCAAAGACATTAAAAATATTTTTTGAGAGTTGAGCAACACTGTCTTGCACTGATCAGTATACCTGGATTTTGTTGAGAGAGAGAATCATCAAAGCCTTCAAACAGACTCGAGGTGTTTCTTTCATCATGCATCCAAAATTCATGAACATTTTGAGTAGCGTCCTCTGGATTGGGCAGCAAGTGATAATTCTGATTTTCAATGTTGCTTCCAGCGGCATTATTCATATATGAATGTGGAATGGTTTCCTCATTGATTGGTCCCAAGTCACGAAGAAACATCTCTGCATCTTGGAACAGATCAAGTTCACACAATCCATCTTCAAACTGCAGGTTCTCCACTGGTGTTTCCATATTTGGAATTGTAAGTTCACTACCATTGAGATCGTTGATTTCCAAGAAGTCATCCTCCTGAAAGTTATAGTCTTCTACTTGAATGTTGGCAGTAGAAATAACTTCTGATCCTTCCGGGGCATGAAGGTGAGATGCAACCGACTGATTGAAGTTGACATTCTGCACATCATAGTGCTGACTGGTTGAGTGGTAAATATCGTTGTACTCGGGGTCCGTCACTGCCTCAGAGAACTGATCCACCACAGTACTTTGTGTTTCTTCAGCAACAACCTATATGATTCATAAGGAATTCGATTCAGACGATCATTTATGGATATAAAGTAGAAGTTAGGCAATCAAAACTAAATAAGTAACAAAATTTGTTATGACCACATACCTGAGGAAATTCAAGGCCGTCACCAAATTGCTGGTCAAGGGCAAGCTCATTATCCAAAATTTGATTAATCATATCCGTGACTTCATCATCGGCCAAAGGAGGCAGCTGATCATTAACAGGGACAGTATTTACTTCCTCCCGATCTGCTGAGTTAATATTGAAATCTACACATTCGTCATCAGCCCACTCCTCTTCTTTAAATGGTGCACCATACTGTTCTCCATTTTTAGGACCAGGTCCACTTTTCTTGTATAGCTTGTAAAGTGCAAAATAGTCCTGATAACGAAAAAAAGATGATCAGTAAGCAATGCTCTTTCCATGATGAATGAGAATAGAGTATAGAAAACAATCATCCAGTAAATTTAAATAAAAAATGTTACTTCAGGAAGATACCTTAATATCTTGGCACCTATTCAGCTCTTCTTCATCCATGGTGTATTCATGCATAACCCAATCGGTCCGCTCACCATTAGGAGCTCTGCCTCTATAGAAAACCAGAGTCTTTTTCACTCCAACTGACCGAGAATTGCAGGTCACATTACGATCCTTTCCTGTTGCTTTCCAGTAACCTTGCCTTGTTGCTCGGTTGGACCTCGCACCATTAGGATACTTCCTATCTCTATGAGTGAAAAAGAACCATTGCCTATCTCCAGTCCTCAGTACAGATATCTCTGCAAAATATTACAAACTATCAGCAATCAACCGAAAAGAAAATAAAGAAAAGTGGGAAAAAAAAAGTTCCATACAATCTTTAATATCAACTTAAAACCCTATCTGGACTAAATTTGACAGTGGTGCAAGCAGTGTACCAGCATCATACCCTATCTGTATAATTTGTTCGCATCATAAGAGTAACTGCAACCTTCGAACACCAAAACCATAAATCCCATGAACAGATAAATTATTAGCAAACGTTATTAACCATAATTATATGGTAAGTAAAAAATCCCAGTTTGGACGGACCAAGAAAGCCATAATCTGACAGATCATCGCACGAAAGCCATATATTCAATTTATATGGAATATGCACCAAATCAGTCAAGATATCTCAACACAAGCATTCAGAGTATCAACTATAATTGGTTTATTAGTATTCTAACCCAAGCAATCACACAATTCGCAACACGAGGACCCAAGTTTAAACACATACATCCTAAAGTATCAATCAACAACTTGATAAGAATCAAACAAAAGAACACAATTACACAAATAACACAAACCCTAAGTCAACGCTGTAACAGTCAGAAACACTTGAGTTCACAGAGTATAACAGTATACCTGGCAATTCCTCAGGATCCCACTTGTAAACATCGGTTTCTAGAATCACGTCGAGTTTCAGCTTCTTCCCACATATCTTCCTCTTCAGATAGTACATAACCAGCTCCTCATCCGTGGGATGGAACCGAAACCCAGGCATCGACGCCATGGCCTTACTGAAACACTCAGTTGCACCAGCTTCAGCACCCATACTCAATCCGAAAAACCCTAGACCAAACACCCAAAGGAACAAACCGAAACTTTCTGAATCGACAGGCTACGAAACCAAACACCCAGTTAATCGATGCGATTAGAGGAATCCGGAAGAAGAAATTGAATCACGGAACCGAAACCCCCAAAAATAGAGGATCAGAATTCACAACCCCCCAAAAAAGTGAAGAAGAAAAAGAATCCGAGCTTTGTGGATCAAGCGGTTGTAGAAACCGAAAACCTACGACTACATGACCCGAATCGAATCCTCGGGGTACGAGAATTCGAGGAATGAACCGTCGAATGAAAAAAAAAAACCTAGAGGGAGAGAGAAGCTTAAAATGGGATCGATTGTGGAAAAAATTGCGGTGTGAAAAAGAAGAAAGGGGGTCTGGGGGGTTGGAATTGGATAGTGTTATGGTCAAAGAAGGAAGCTTGGTGTAGTACTTAGACTCCTAGCAGTAATGACTGGGAACCTTCATATGGGAGAGTGATTCAGTGCGATGAGGGAGTAGGGAGAGAGTGTGAGCTCCGTGACATGATGTGATTGCGTGGTATTCAAGTTTGGTTGATTAAGGGTGTGATTAGGGTGTTTGAGGTGAGCATTGGGTTTTATGTGATCTTGGGTGTATGTGATTGAGCTTTTGTGTGTGAACATTAGGTCTTATGTGGCATCTCGCACAAGCAAATCACGATTTTGATTTGGTATATTCATCATTTCATCTAGTATTTTAATAGGATAAACCAAAAAAAAATACCTAAATTTTTTTCAAATGACAAAAATATTTTTAAATTTTGTTATTGATGAAAATGTCTCTAATTATTTAAAACGTGATAAAAATATATATTTGTAAATTGAAACATTTTATGTTAATCAAAAATAATAATATGTTAAATAAAATTTTTTATATAACAAATAAAATTTTAACATTAACAAATGAGTCACATAATGTTTTTATTAGGGAGATGTCTCTAATTATGTCTCTAATTATAGTTGAATATTCTTGGCATATTTTAAAATTTTTATCAATAAAAAAAATAATTTAGATATATTTTTTATAGTTTATTTTATTTTAATATCATTATAAAATATTTTTTCTTTGAAATTAATAGTAACTAAATTCTTATAAAAAAAAACTAGATGATTAATCCTTTTATAATTATATGCAGCTAATAATTTTATTGTTACTTTATTTTTTTATAAAAAGGATAATATATTTAATTAGTTACCTTTTCTAATGTTATTTATTTGAATAAAATTAAGTTAGGTTTTTTTTTCAAATATCTATAGAGAACCCTGACCGGGATACTATTTGATAAATTTTTACTTTGGCTATCAATAATCTAACTAGAGTGTATATGGACGAAGTAAAATTGGATTTATTCTAACTCAAATCTGATCTAAAATACATATTAAATTTATTTTTTATATTCTAATTCAGTTTTAGACTCAATGAAACATACACATTTTTAGATAAAATAAAAATTGGGTTTTTAGCAATAATTTATAAAAAGAGATAAAAATTTACTTGTTAGTTGTTACGAAGAAGTTGATAATTAATATTAAACTTAAATTTCTTCATGAATCACAATTTCTTGTATCTCTATATCTCTTTTCTAGTTGCACAATTTTTATTAAAATAAAAGAATTAATGTATAATTAATATTACACATTCCGTAGAAAACACAAGTTTAAGACAAAACATATTACTTTGATACCTTCTTGTAGGCTAGTACGTGAAAATTTTCAAATCTCCATCCATTATTTCACATGGTGAGATTCACTTAAAAAAATATAACAAGAACTAACAATTTTCTAAATTAAAACATAACCACAATCAATACTAATATTGTCTAATAACACTAAATATTTAAGTCACATATAAATAACACAAATATTATGTATTAGTCTAAAGTATTATACTTCCTAAACATAGAAATTTAACTTATAGTCTTTATAACACAAAATATTAATGTTTACAATACTTAAATTCCACAAAAGAATAGACATCATCCATCAATTGCTATTAATGTCGTCAACTTATTCCTTGTGATATGGATGCATTAGTAAAACCTACAAAACTATAAAATTACTCATTTTCATATAAAAGATTGTTACTTGAATTGAATAAGTCACAAATAATAAAAATATTATAAATGTACTTTCAACAATTTTCTGACTATAATCAAATTGATTAAATTCTTGATCTCCAACTTATTGTTTAGAAGGGCACAACTAACTTTGAGTACGTATTAAAGTTTCAGCCAGTAATAATGACAAAGAGTTGCGGAAGACATCAAGCACATATCCATCAGTGCTAAAGCATGATTCAAAAATAACAGTTGAAATTGGAATACCTAAGACATCACCGACTATAAGAGAAAGAATCTTGTATTTTGAAGCATTCACTTTACACCAAGCCAATATATCAAATTTCTCATCTTTTTACAGTATCTTCGGCCAAATATCTCTCCACATCTGACTTGCTATCTGCATTAGTCTTCTTGCTTTTTGTTTTTTTTTTCACATATTCACTCTATCTTCAAAAACATCCTTGATACTAGCTGAGATTTTAGTATTGTCATCCAAGACATCTCTAGATGAACTTTCACAATCCTCCTTTTCTTTATCATCTGCAACCTCCTTTTCATAAAACTTATATAAGGTATCCAATATGAGTTTAACAAAATCAGTCATATTAGTAGACACTTTCTTGTCATCAACATCTTCCAAACACCAACAAAGATAATCTAGTTTGTACCGAAGATCAAATACAACAACAAGAACTAACAATGGGTTAAATTTGTCAACCTATCCCCAATATTTATGATATTTATTCTTCATAGAACATGCCATAGTTCCTAATAATTCAAAATGATTTTGGCTTCAAGATGTTAATTGAGATGCGATTTCATGAAAATATTTGTTTGATGTCACATGCAAGGAAGATGAGAAACTTAAAGTTATTTCGTAGAAGATTCTCAAAAACTCAATGAATAATCTAGCATGTTGCTAATCAAATGGTGTAGGTGGACTAATTTTTCTTTTTCCCCTACTTTTCTCTCCAAATCATCTAAGAAAATCAGGTTCTTGATCATAAAAGTCTATCAAAAGTGTTTTCAAATTTCTCGACATGCTCCAATATTAGATAGGTAGAATTCCACCTAGTTAAAACATCCAAGCACCCAAAATTTTTAGATTCAATTATCTCAGCCTCAATACAATTTTTAAATTTTTTAGTCTATTGAGGAGAGGACCTAACATACCTGACAGCATTTCTAATGCTTTTAATTAAAGTTTGTTCTTCTTTATCTTTATTCACGATCAAATTAAGAACATGAGCACAGTATCTCACATGCATATATTTTTCTCCACACATTAACCCGCCTCTTGCACCTAATTTTCTTTGAAGGTAAATAATAGCCCCATCATTTGAACTTGTATTATCTACTATGATTGTGAAGACTTTTTTGATTCTCCACTCTCTCAAATATTTCTCAATTTCTCTTCTTGTATCAGTCTTGTGGTTCTCAATCTGGCAGAAATTTATAATTCTCTTTTGTAACTTCTATTTTTCATCAATGAAATGTGCAGTCAAATTCATATAATCATAATTTTGATTTAATGTCCAGCAATCTGTTCTCAAGCAAATTCGAACACATGACTTTGCCAACCATTCTTTTAGCTTTTTCTTCTCGTCAAAATAAAGTTGAAAGCAATCTTTTGAGACCATCACCCTAGGTGGTACCGTAAATCTTGGCTCAAATTGATTTAACATTTTACGAAATTCAATCCCTTCAACAACTTTAAACGACATTTTATCAAGTGTAACAAGCTCAGCTACAGACTTTTTACAATCTTCCAAGTTATAATCCTTAAAGGCTTTGCATAGTTCCCCTTCTTCATCAATTTTAGCCATATAACCATGAAGTGTCTCCTTCTTCCCCACTTTAGTAAATATCCACTTATGAACACTCTTCAAGTTTTTATTTAGAGAATTTGTGCATGTTTAGTAGGATGACAACTATATTTTTTCTGGCAATGATTACATTTAACCTGATGTTGTCCCTTTGTCTCAGTCAATGGAAGTTCAGTAACATGCTGCCAAACATATGATTTTTTTCCCTTACGAACAACTTCTAGATCCTCATTGTTTGCAGCTTTGTTTTTTTGTGGCGACATCAATAGTAGGAGCAGGAGCAGTAAGATTTTCATCTTCAATTTCTATTGTTTTGTTCTCTTCCGTGATTTGTGGAGGAATACAATTATCTCTTCCTTCCATTATTTGTACCCTAAACAAACAAAATCAAGAACAAATTCAGCAATAATCAATAACACATCAGAAATTCAACAATAATCAGAATAAAATCAGAACAAAACACTAAAACAGGAAGAACAAAGTTGCTCCTAATAAGAAGTTTCAATAATCAAGAGTTAGAACAATAATAAAAATTCTGATTAAAACAATAACCAATTACTGGAAAATAAAGAACAATAAACACTTAATCCAAAAAATAATCAAAATCTCTAATCAGAAATTCCAATAATTAAAATCCCTAATTAGAAATTCTAATAATCAAAACCCTAATCAAAAATTTTAATAATCAAAATTCCTAATTAGAAATTCCAATAATCAGAACCCCTAAAATTTAGAACATTAATTATTTACCTGAGATTGAGCAGGGGCCAGAGAAGAGAAGAAGAAGAAGACCAGCGGCTGAGAAGAAGAGGACGACTGGAGGCAGCACCGTCGTGACCGAGAGGGGAGAAGCAGTCATTGTCGTCGTTGAGGCTTGAGGGTCAGAGAAGCTCCGTTGCACTTCGCCGTAGTCGTCGTCATCAGGGGGCGAGAAGCTTTAAGGGTGGCAGGGGGCGTGGCTGAGACCGGAGAGAGCAAAAGAGGGCTTGTGAGGTTAATGGCTCATGGTTGTATGCATGCCCTAGTTGTTTAGAAGTAGTTACCCTCACCGCGCTGGGGCCACGTGACCTAAGCTATGGCCTGGTCTTGGTTTCATTCCTCTTTCTGGTTTCATTTTTTTTTTCAGGGGTCAACCCTGGGCCACTTCGGGTCCGTGCCATCATACCCCAAAATCCTTCGGGCCCGAGCCATGTACACCTCTAAATTCAACATTAAGCTACTATAAACTAAAAATACATTAAATAAAGAAAAAATAAAAAATAAGTTGTATCTCTGTTTAGTATTTTTGTATCCTTCTTGTTAGAAAGAACACAAAATACATTAGTGTCTCAAGACACAATATCTTTGTCCATATCTATCCTGCTAAACATAATTTTGTGTCTCTATATTCATATATCAGGATTATACCCTTATAAACAAACGCAACCCAAGTGTCAATGAATGCTAATTGTAAAAGATGAGTATATTAAGTGTTGCCATAGCATAGTGATCACAAATAAAGGAATCTAAGGTAGCATTGAGTACAATAGGCACACTATAGTGTTTTAAGGACAATTTTAACAATAGAAGAAGGATACCCCAGTCTTCTATGCCACAACACAAGATTCAGATAATATTTTTCCGAAAAATCATGAAAAGTAAATTTATCAACTAAAGAAGATGGAATAGATAAGTTGTCAAATGAGTAAAGTCCATGTTTAAGTAGGTCCCAAAGAAGAATTTTCTTGTTGACCTGAGATTTAGCAAAACAACGGTAAGGATAAAATTCAAAAAATACATTATTATCCAAACAGAATTTTAAAACACTAGTAAATTTCTTAACAATTTTAGGTATATGCAATATGTTCTTGAGTGTAATGACTAATTGGAATACTAAAACCATTAGCAATGTAGAGCTTATCAAGACGGGTGTAATCAGTAACAGGTATGAGATTGCTTGCATCATGTGTGACATAATGATTGGCACCTGTGTCAGGATACCATGATGAGTCAGCAATTGAAGAAGTTGATGTTAGAAAGGATTGCCATTGATGAAATGAAAATAGAGGTGGTGGTGGTGGCTGGTTAGATGAAAATGAAGGATTAGAAGGGGTTAAGTTTCCATTATATGCATGATCAAGATGGTAGAGCAATGGAGATCAGAATGACCAACATGTTCACAAACTTGGCAATTCAATTGATTGCTTGGATTCCAAGAAAATCTTTCTCGATAGCCAAAACAGCCACCACAACCTCCTCTTTTGCCATTGAGATTTCTACTCGTAAATCTTGAATTAGAGAAGCTTGATTGTGCTATTTGTGCTTGTGCCATTCCAAGAGGCAACTATTTGAATTTTTCTAAAGTTTCTTCATGAGAAACAAAGAGAGTTTCAACTTATCCTATAGTGAATAACTTGGGTTTGGCTTGAACCAAAGAAATGCAACTTGAAAAATCTTCTTGAAGCCCATCACAGATAGCCTCAGCATGTGTTCTATTAATGACATCGTGACTAAAGGAAACTAGCGAGTTAACAAATTTCTTGATATTAGAGAGATATTGAATGATTGAAAGGGATTGTTTCTTGGAATTCTTCAACTAAGTGTGAAATTATTTGATCTTTGACTTTGCTGTTTCAGCAAAGAGTTGATAACATTTTTGCTAAATTTGTAGAGCTAAAGTGCAACGAACCATTTTATTTTTGAAAGAATCGTCAATGGAAGTCAGAAGTCAGGAATTAAGATTGTTGTCATTCATCATACTTAGAAGAGGTGCTTACAGTTTTTTCTGCCTCTGATGTATGCTGGGGAGGTTCTTTCCCTTCTACAATGTGATATTGCTATACTATTAATTGTGAATAGAGCCAATTGCTTTCAAATAATAAAATTCGTTTCATCAAGCTTGTTTGGAATAGATGAAAGAAGAGACTTGTTGCTGTTTAAGGAGGAGGACATGACCAATGCCACTAGATACCATATGAAAATTATTGTCAAGATGCAAGAATTGTGGTAAGAACAATGGACAAAGGACAATATGTATTATACTAATTTTATAATACTTTCATGGTTTATTAGGTAAATATTATTTAGTGGATGCTAGCTACTCTATATTGACAGAATACGTAGGTCTCTACAAATATGAAAGGTATCACCTACCGGATTTTACGCTCATATGGATTTGAAATCATAACGAGGTGTTTAATTATTATCATTTAAGTTTAAGATGCACAGTAAAGAGGACTCTTGGAGTGTAGAAGAATATGTTTGCAATCTTGGTGAAAAATGCCAAAGTTTTAATATTGAAACTCAAGTTTACATATTTAGTGCAACAATAGCTATACATAACTTTATTAGAAGAAGAGTAATGCTACACATCCAAGTCTTTTTATGAATAAAGTCCAACCAAATTAAATAATAAGACTTGAAATAATATTTGTCATAATTGATTTTTGTTATGTTAGACCAACTTGATTGGACTTGGTTAACAAAAAGATCTGGATGTATAGTATTATTCTTAGAAAAAACTCTCAAATAGATGCTGAATTTAAACGATTTGCAGACGAGAATACCATTGAACTTGAGGATAATGAAAGTGACATAGAAAAATTAGATGTCACTTCCACAGAAATGGATGATTTTCGTGACTCAATTATAGATCAAATAGTTCATCACATGCAGCATAATTAGTTTTAGTCGTTTATTTGTGTATGTATATTTTATGTAAGTCATAACTATATCTCTTTAAGATTATATTGATTTTGATATTATCAAATTTATATTTCAAAAGAAATAAGTAAGTTTTATCTTAATTTCATTCGTATACTTATATTTACACATCATTCTATATATATGTTTGAAGTTTGAACTATTACAATACACAAAAAAAAAACTAACCTCATAGTTACATATATATAATTTTTTTGTTTTTTAAATCATATAATAATATTTATTATTTAAATACATTCATTTTGGTTAACGTATTGTATTTATATAATAATATTTACATTTTCTCAATAAAAAATATTTATATTTTTCAAAATTATATTTGTTAATCCAAATACACACTAAGTCATTGAGTTGAAATATAAATATTTCGTAACTATTTTGTATTAATCTAAACTCCTAATGTCTCATTGCGGTTGTCCACCTTTACATAATTCGAGAATTTGATAAGTTTCTTTTTTTACATTTTAGCTAGTGCATTCCCCTGTGCCATGCACGAGTATGTCACTAACGAATGAAATTATGTTACATACGATATAGAAATACAAATATAATGTTGTTAACTTGAGTTTAAAGTATTTACAATACATCACTGATTGATACAATTGAAAAAATGCTAAAGAGACTACATATTGCACTAACATGGTCATGAAATATTTTGGAATACTTTTCTATATATGATATTGTTGAGTTTGACGACAATGATCCACTGTTCTGAATGCACACGCAAGCCATTATTTGACTTTACTCTTGATAATGTAACGTATAGTTGACCATATGTAAATACCGGTCTAGATAAATACAATCTAATTGTGCTTAAGGTCTGCCCTTGAGATTTGTTAATGGTCATAGCGAATGAGACAATGATTGGAAACTATCTGCGATGGAATTTAAATAGCAAAGCTTGGTTATTGAGAATCATATTCATCCGCAGTATTAGAATGACTTGGCCTATTTTGCCTCCTGTTAGCGTGATGCATTCAATTACATGGTTACCTTATCCCCTCACCCGTAATCTTGTTCCGTTACATAACTCGTTTGATTGATCAATATTACGCAGTAGCATGACCAGAATACCCACTTTCAGAGTCAATTCATGCGGTGGCAAACCAGAGCAATTATTTGCATTAAGGACATCTGGTGTAGGTGTATCCAATTCAGATTCCATGCTTCCTTCTTCGAGACACAAAGTATCTGAGTTTGAATAAGTTTTCACATCAGCATCCACATGTTGCATTATAAATGAGTTAACATCGTTGACAACTTCTAGCGTTGGGGTCAGGATTGATATATCATCAAAGAATGATATGTTGTTGATATTAACCAACAGGTTGGGATAAAACAAAGTCAACCAACTGGTCGAATTCTTGAATTATAATTTCATTGGGCATTACCACAATAGACTCACCATCAGTGGAATCTCCGGTAGTACCATCACCTATGTCCAGCAACCATGAAGCAAATTGAGAAACATCAATGAGTGATGTATAAGTTGCTCTAATAGTTAAACGTATGTTAATTTTAAGTCTTAATATATTACAGTGTTGCCATAAGTAAGATGAGTTTATGCCTGCTTGGACAATATCTTGGCGAGATCCCATTGGAATTATAGATAGAATTTACCTGAAGTCACCACCTAAAACCACAACTTTTCCTCCAAACGGTAGTTCTGGATTATAGTAAGGTTCAAACCTAACAATGTCCCTTAGGCATCTGTCGAGAGCTTCATACATAGCTTATTCAACATCGATGTCTCATCCCATATAATAAGTTTTGCTCTACAAATCAATTTAGACAATGAAGTGCTTTATTTAATGCAACAAACTGAGTCTTCATTCAAGTCTAAAGGTATCTTCTAGTGTGTCCATTTGAAAACAATAAAAAAACAATACCATTAGATACAACATTCAGAACAATTTTTCTTTTGTTTCTTATAGTCGTTGAGAGTTTTGTAGAAAACGTTTTACTGATTCTACCATATTCATAGACAGAAAAAAGTCACATTGATTTTTATTTACAGCATTGATAATTACATGAAAAAAATCACATTGGTTTTCATTTACAGCATTGATAATTACATCGAATGCAATCTTTTGGTCTACATTCATGTTTGTTAAATTTGTAGCTAACTAATTACGTACAATACGACGTCAAAGTTCAGTTAATCCACGATTAACCTATCATCTAATCCTTCAATAATGCCAAAGCTTAAAAAAGACATCCCGTCAAATTTTTTAAGTGATCTACCGGTGTATTATCCTGTAATTTTTTCTCTATCTTTAAAAAAGCTAGATTCATTATCTTGAATTTAGACATAAATTACTTGCATTTAATAAATTAGACACAGATGTAATAATTCAATAGTTTTAAAGTGATTTCAAAATATTTTAAATTTGAATTTGATTAAAATTTTCGTCCAACACTTTTTCAATTTTTATTATTTTATTAATTTTTAATGATGTGTCATATGTTTATCATACGAAGCTTCACTTATCAATTATATAAACACGGCCACTTTTCAATTTTTATTATTTTATTAATTTTTAATGATGTGTCATATGTTTATCATACGAAGCTTCACTTATCAATTATATAAACACGGCCACTTAGATAGATAGATTCTCTTTGTCCATATAACCTACCTAAGTTTATGTTTAATATTTTTCATATTATTCTTTCGAATTATTCTTTGGATCTGTGGCTTCAATAATTGTAGATATGTGCTACTTGGAGAGTTTGTTGCAATATGATGTATAGATTCTTTGCGAGGTGAGTTGTATTAGGTTGAGTTTTTTTTTATTTTAATATAATTTTATTTAACTAATTGTAATTTACATTGTATTGATGTTTTAACCTAATCTGGTTTAAACTATTACGATATTAGATTGATTTTAATTATATCAAATCAAATTATATTTAAAAAATGCAAAAATATAGAGACCTAAAAATACATACATAAATAAATATGATATTTATTTTATTTATTTGACAAAAAATAATCCTCGTTACTATTCTAAATTTCTAATGGCAAAAGGGGGGCATGTTCGGTCAAAGTGTCCGAAATATTCTACATGCATCTGCACTAGCTTAATTACTAAGATTTAAAAATAATTTATTAATTTGAAGATTATGCTTAAAAAAGTAAATTATTTGTACAGTCAACGTCAATGAATGGAGTTGAATTCTTATCCTACTTTGTAATGTAACGTGCCTTCAATTATTTTCGTGTAAGCCGTGCTACTCATATTAGTTAAAAAAATTATTTAAAATTAAAGAATTAGTAAAAAAAAAAGTGAAAATTTAAATATTATTAATTTATTATTATTATTATTGATTTTACAACTTATGTCTTGCGTAAATTTTACTATTTTAATTTAATAATAATTAGTATTTTTTTGTCATTTGATTGAAACTTTATAATATTGTCTACGAAAGATAAAAATAAAGATAAGATAAAATAAGAAGATAACATAAACATAATATAAGATGATAAATACTAAAACTGTAACTGAATTTATGTATTTTGTTGTTCTGAATTTGTGACCTATGAGACTTTTTTTTATTGTTATCATGAGCTAAAGTAAAAGAACAGTTTAATACACTTCGAAAGTTCGAGAATAAAAGATGTCAAAAACACCAAACTTATTGAGATTAAGATGAAATGGTTGAGAAGACAAAGACTTGGTGAAGATGTCTGCCTAGGAGAGGGAATGGGAAGAATTTTCATCACTCCAACTTGAGTTTTTTTGTCGAACCAAATGACAATCAACCTCTAAATGTTTGGTTCGTTCATGAAAAACTAGGTTAGCAGCAATATGAAGAGCATTCTGATTATCACAATATAAAACTGGTGGGCGGATAGGAGAGATGCGTAAAAATTGTAACACATTCAGTATCTATTGAAGTTCACAAGTTGTGTTGGCAAGTGCACGATATTCTGCTTCAATGGATAAGTGGGTAATTGGTAGTTTGTTTCTTAGTCTTCCAAGAGACTAAAGAGCTGCCTAAGAAGAAACAATAGCCTATTAAAGATCGCCGAGTGTCAGGATATCCGGCTCAATCAGAGTCACTGAAGGCGAGAAGCTGAATTTATGATTCTTTTGAGAAAAAAAAAGTCCTTTGCCTGAGCTAGTTTTCAGATATTGTAACACATGCTTGGCAACTTGAAGATGAGATTCAGTAGGAGATGCCATAAATTGACTTAATTGTTGAGTGATCGAGTAGTGGTGAGATAGTTAAGATGCCTAACCAAACGGTGATATACAAAAGGGTTAGATAGTAGGAGACTTTTGTCTTGATATAGTTTTGTGGTACTATTCATTGAAACAGAGGCAGGTTTAGCATTTAATAAACCAGAATCTTCCAAAATATCAAGATAATATTTTCTCTGAGATAAGCAAATTTTCTTTGCTGATTGAATAATCGCAATACCCAAAAAATATTTTAATGGATTCAAGTCTTTAATTCAAAAGTGTTGGTGCAAAATAACTTAATGGCAACAAATTCAAAAATAGAATTACCAGTGAGAACAATGCTGTCAAAACAGACTAGAAGGATAGAAATTTGAGTACCAGTAAATTTAACAAATAGACTATAATTACATAAGGTCTGCTGATATCCATGAGATAGTAAAAGATGAGAAAGTTTGTCATACCACATAGGACTAAATTGTCGTAAACCATATAGTAACTTCAGTAGCTTGCAGCATTGATTCGGTCGAGGAGATGTAAACCTGGGTGGTAGAGTCATATAAACATCCTCAGAAAGATTCCCATATAAGAAAGTATTATTGACATCCAACTGATGTATGGGCCAATGCTTCATAGAGGCCAATGCCAAAACTAATCTGATGGTGGCAGGCTTGACAACAAGGGAGAAGGTTTACAAGAAATCAACACCTTCAGTCTGAGTGAACCCTTTAGCCACAAGGCATGCTTTATATCGATCAACTGAATCATCAGGCTTGCGTTTGATGCGATAGACTCATTTACAGCCAATCGGCTTAACGCCTGTAGGGCAATCAACAAGACGCAAAGTTTTGTTCAACTCAAGAGCATCTAACTCATCTTTCATAGTATTATACCAATTAGAGTGATGATTGGCGTCTTTAAAAGACTTTGGTTCAAGATTAGAATGTAGAGATAAAAGAAACTTATGATGAGAAGATGAAAGAGAAGAAAAAGACATAACTGGAGATAGAAGATAACAACATTTTGAGGGAGAGAGATTTGTGGATATGAGAGAGGAATTCCACAAGTAATTAGAGAGATATGCTAGAGGTCGGTGAGGTCAGTCGGAAGGATGACGACGGATTGCTCAGGTGGCGAGGAAGGTGATGTGGGATGAAGAGGTGCTTGTGGGTTAGTATCCATCATGGAAAGAGAGAAGGTTGTACGACTTGAAATAGATTCGGGGTCATGGGTTCAAGTTGGTTAGGACACGGTAGTGAGAAAGAAAGAGAGGTTGTTGGAGAAAAGAAAGAATTGGATGAAAGTGGGTCAATGGGTATGGGTGAAGGTCTAACTGGAAGACTAACTAAATCTTATTTTTGAGAAAACGTATTTGGCAATGTAGGGTTGAGTGTATGGAATTAGATATTTTTTGTGGTGAAGAAAAAGATTATTTCATAAAAAATCATATTCCTAAAAATCTCAATTCTTTTATCTTCTAAAACATAAACAATATATCCTTTAAAACCATGTTGAAAACCAATAAACACATCCTTTTTAGCTCTTGGATCAAATTTTGATATGTTTGTCATTAGGGTAGAAACAAAACATAAGCATCCAAAAATTTTAAATCATGATAATTTGGTGGATGATTAAATAAAATCTCAAATGTTGTTTTAAAATTAATTGCGAATGATGGAACTCTGTTAAGTAAACAAACAGCATGCTTAACAGCATAAGACCAAAAAAGTGATGGTAAATTAGATTGAAATATAAGAGCACGAGCTATATTTAAAATATGTTGATACTTGCGTTTTACCCTTCCATTTTGTTGAGGAGTTTTAACACAACTACGCTGATGAATAATGCCATTTGAAGCATAAAAATCATATAAAATAAAGTTTGATCCATTATCGAAACGAATAGCTTTGACTTTAGAGTTGAATTGTGTTTCAACTAAAGTAATAAAATTTTTTTATATGATTTTACACTTCTCCTTTTGATTTTAATAAAATAACCCATGTAAAGCGGCTAAAATCATCAATAGTAAAAAAAATATTTATGATTATGAATAGAATTTTATCGAAACGGACCCAAATATCAAAAAGTAACAAATCAAAACATGCATTGGTTTTGTTAAAATTTTGAGAAAATAAAAGTTTCTTTTGCTTAGAAAGATAACAAATGTCACAAGGTTCATCATGATGCATAGAAATAAAAGAAAAATATTTATATAAATGATTAAGTCTTTATCTAAAAAAGTGTCCTAAACGAAAATACCATATATTTGAAGGTGTAATGAGTGGGAATTGGATGAAATTTATAGAATGTGTAGTGTATAGATTTTTAACAAAATTAAATTCAAGGACATATAATTCATCTTTCATTCTACCCAAATCAATTATCCCCAAATTATTGCTCTGTAGAGTGCAAGAAGAAGATGAAAAAGTGAGTATATATTTGAGTGCTGAAGTAATTTTTGAGATGGAGATAATATTCAAATTGAAATGAGGTAAATAAAGAATATCACGAAGAACTAAGGATGGTGAAAATTAAATAATACTTTTATAAGAAATAATAATTTGAGAACCATTTGATAAATGAACAATAATAAGAGAATTTTGTGTGTAAAAAATAACCAAAACAAATTTAATGCAATATTAACAATAAAAAAATAAATATATAAAATATAAAATAGTAACCATATTTAAATTGTAAATTTTTTAGATTTAGTATTAATATTTTAAAATTAATTCACCCATTTAAAATTATAATATCAAAAAATTTTAAAAGTTAAATTGAGATTTTAACTAATATATTGATAATACACATCATGTAATAATATGAAGTTGAAAGCAGCATAAATTTTAATAGGTTACATGATAGTTAATAACTTTGGAATACATAATTGTTATAGGAGAAATTGATGATACGTTTTAATTTAATATAGGTCAATTTTATGGTATCTATAAATTGATATTTAAATTTTGTCTATTTATTTTTTATAGTAAATTTTAAATTTTTAAAAATTATTTATTTTATATTTTTTAAATTGAATATTAATTTTTAATTTATGTTTAATAAATTAAATATCACCTTTTAGACACTAGCAATTATCTTTAATATAAATGTTAAAAAAAACGTATTTTAATTTGGAGTTCATACACGTCTTTTTTCCGTGTTGTAAATCATTGATGCATTTGCCAGAGAAATGATTATTATTATTAGTATTGTTGTTGTTGTTGTACTCATGAAAGAAAAAATAATAATACTGTGAATAATCATTAAAATATTATTAGAAGTTTCAATTTTGCAGTGTTTTGTTGTAACAAGTGTATTACTCATGAATCATGATCTTTTCCATTATTTCATAGTTTAAATAATGGATGCTTGATTGGAGGAGGCATCACGTCCTTCTTCAGTTCAGTGAACATGCATTTTGGTTTTGACTATGGTGTTATTACATAAATTAACAAATAACAATTAGACCCTATCTTAGCACGTAAGATTATGGTTCACAGAAGTGAAAATAAAAAAATGTTGCGTGCATAGAACAATTGATTAAATTTCTTTATGTGGGGCACGCTGGACGCGTTCTTCGGATGTTTATTCTGTAAATAATGATAAGAGAGTTTTAATTTATTTTTTAGTATTTAAATGAACAAAAATTAAATATATATGTTAATTTTTTAAAGATCAAAATAATAAAAAATAAAAACTTTTTATTTAAAAATTAAGAACATAATTAAAAAGATGAATTAAAATTTATAATTATCTTTTATTCTCAAATTCAGTAGTTCCTCATTGACAAGCTAATATACTTTGTTTTTCCCACAAAATTAAAATAATGTAATAAACCTAAAGATTCACCTTAATCTTTAATTTTAAAATAATATTTTTGTCTTTAATATTGATAAAAAAATTAAAAAAGATTTTTCTTTATCTCAATATATAAAATATATTTTAATTCTACTTTTAGTTTTATGCGATAATTTTGTATCCGTTTAATTAGAAATAATTTTAAAATACAAAATAAGGAATAAAAGATGTTACAAACTTTATGAGTTGGGGACAATTTAAATTATATTAACGGGCTTATCATTAACACATAAAAACAACTATAATTATAAGCTGCAGTTGAGATTTAGTTCAAATGGTTATCCATGTATCTCTTAGGGTTCGTTTGAAACTTCAAAAGCTATTTTTTTTTTAGGTTTTGACTTATACAAAGTTATATTAATAGGGTTTGGTATAATTTTTTAGATAAATTTTTAATTTTTTAAAAAGTTATTTAAAATTTTTTGAAAAAGTTAAAAAATATGACTTCTCCTATTTTCAAAAGTTATTTTATCACTCCTATTTAATGCATAATTTTAAAATAAGAATTAGTCACCAAAAATTAAAAAGTCACAAAAAAATGATTTCTATAATAACTTTTCAAACACAAAATAACTTATTTAAAAATTATTATTAATAAAAATCCTTATATTTTAAATTTTTTTTTTTCAAAAGAACTTATTTAAGAAGTTTAGTGAAAGTAGTCCTACATTCGAATTATCTAATTTATCAGACAGAAAAAAACTATAATTATATGCTATTCAAATCAATTTGAAGAAAGGGTAAATTAGACTAATTCCAAATGGATAATTATATGCAAGTACTCTACTATGCTTTATGCAAAGTTGTGAAGAATAGAATATAAAAGAAATTAGTCTCTAAAATTATATTTATGCTTTAATCTAACTTTAAAAATTTTAATTTATTTAATTTAGTTTTTTAATTTGACATTAATGATTTATTTTTGTCACACAATTATTAATGATATATTAAGATAGATCAATAAATATCACATTATATTTTTTATCAATTATCTAATGTGTTAATTAAAACCTTTTACTTCAATTTAGTTAAAATAAGAGTTTTAAATGTTTGGTAAAAAACAAATTGAGATAAAAATAAAAATAGTTTTAATTGTTTAAAAAATCTAATGAAGTACTTCTCAATCCATTTTAGTACTTCGTTGACGGTCTTGCGACAAAAATAAGACAAACAAACTAATACAAATTATAAATGTTAAGTTGAGAGACCAAATCAAATAAATCAAAATTAAAATCAAACGAGTATAATTTCAAAAATTAATTTAAATAGTAACTTGTATAAAAAACATAAAAAATGCATAATTTCATTAATATCAAATGTTTTTCTAATTGATACCCTTTTTTCTAATTAATATTTGTTTTTTTAATTGGTATCTTTTTTAGACATACAACTTGGATTATCTTTAAAATTATGTATATATAGTCTTTATGCAAGTCAATAATACTTTCTTAAAAATAGCTAAGTAGAATTTATTTTTATAATA
>NC_029780.3:116909245-116927174 GCF_000817695.3 Arachis duranensis | reverse complement strand
CTTTGATATTTTAAAATGCAGCCGCCATCCTCCTGTCAAGTGGGCTCAGAGATCTGATGAGGTATACATAACTGTCGAGTTGCCTGATGCCCAGGATGTGAAGCTTAAACTGGAGCCAGAAGGAAAGTTTTACTTCTCTGCGACCACTGGCGCAGAAAAGATACCTTACGAAATTGACATTGACCTGTTTGACAAGGTTGATGTAAATGTAAGAACTACCTATTCCTATAATTGTTCTGATAGTCATATCTTTACACAATTGTGTATTAATTTTGTATTCATCTTTCTTTTCAGAATAGCAAGGTTAGTGTCGGCTCGAGAAATATCTTCTACTTAGTGGCAAAGGCTGAGGACAAATGGTGGGACAGATTGTTGAAGCAAGGAGGGAAACCTCCTGCCTTTTTGAAAGTTGATTGGGATAAGTGGGTGGATGAAGATGACGAGGTGGACGAAGACGGTAAAAGTAAGTGATTCTGCTAAAATTTCTCAGGATTCGAGTTCATTTTTTTTTAATTTTCTGCCAGTGTTCTCATTTGCATATTGTCTTTCAGTGGGAGCCGATATGGACTTTGGCAACTTCGATTTATCTGTATGTATCATAACTCAAGATAGTTTATTACTATAGTACTTTTTTTTTTTTCTGTTTTGACGAGTTTCTAACTCGCTTAGTAAATTGTTATCCAGAAATTGAGCTTGGGTGGAGGTGAGGAAATGGATACCGAGGCGACCAACAATGCTGATGGTAAGAATATCTTGCTAAACCGGTTTAAACCCCATGAAATTGGTGGTGGCAAGCTCACTGTTGTTTTCGTGATTACTGCGTTTGTCTATCTCTTATATTGCCTTCAAATTGGTTTATGGTTTGGTGTAATTGGTCTTTTTTTAAACATAGGACATCATGAGATTGTTTGTTTTATGTTGCTGATTCCACTTTGGGTCAAGGGTTAGTTGTTGATGTCGGAATTATGATTGATTTTTTTTTTCAGATGATGAGAGCGACACCGAAGATGAGGTAACAGGACAAACATCAATTGATAATGAAGCTGACACAAAAGAGAAGGTGGATGGCAGTCCTAGTTCTGCACCTGAAGCTAAAGCTTAAAAACTTGGAGATGGGAACCTTGTCGTAGTAGCTTTCATTGTAAAGACTTGGGAGACTTCTTCTGATCTTAGGTTGCTGGCATGTTTACTCTTTCAGCGTTTTGACATTTGGATTCTCATCAAGAGAAGCTAGGTATATAGGAATTGGCCATACATAGTATCTTCAGAGATCAGACAGTGTTATGTGTATTTGGGTTGGGGATGGTCGGTTTGGAAAAATTCTTCGTTTTTGGATAAAGTAGCTATAAGAACAAATATGTTTACGCATTACTGACCTTTATAGTTGATTTTTGAGCCAATCACACTGTTTTTATTCTGGTGCGGCACAATTTTGAATTACCTGATTTAATTTTGAATCACACTGTTTTTACTATTTTAATTTAATAATAATTAGTACTTTTTTCATTTGATTGACTTTTTACTTTAAAAAAATTTGATATATTATTATTATCCAAGATGTACTCTGCAAGGAATTGCTATATTTTTTTAAATATATAATTAATTATTAGATTGGTAATATAACCATTGTGTTTTGATAAAATTATAAAAAAATAAGAAAAAGAAAAGATGATGAATTTTATTGTATGTTGATTGATTGAATTATAAAGGTAAAACAAGAGTATATATCTATTTTAGTCCTTAAAGAATTTTAGACTGGATACTTTAGTTCTCAACTAAAATTAATTACTCGATTGGTTCTTAACAATTAATTTCGTCAGTCACTTAGGTCCTTTATTCCGTTAACTCTAACCGAGGATAAAATAGTCCCTGATAACTCTAATAAGGGACAAAATGGTCCCTGACAATTCTAACAAGGGACGAAATGATCCCGGACCCCTTTATTCGAAAACGACACTATTTTTCTCCAATTTTTATCATATCTTGTATAACCCTAAGATTCATACTCTCCTTCTTTACCTTCATAGTCTTCTTTTCCATCTTTTCCTTCCTCCTCTTTAACTCCAAGATTAAGCCATAGTGTAATTGTCACACGTGTCGCACCTACCTCAACATGTCATGGACCACACACTTTCTAAATTTTTGTGACTGGTACATCCACCTCCTCTGCACTTCACCCTCCAAAAGCATCTACTTCCACCTCTTCGATAACATCACCTCAAACCCCGACACGTCCATGACATTCTCAATACCAAATTCCACGACTACTCCAAGGGCATGTCTTTTTCCACTCTCCGGCAAGTAATATTGATTGTTGGACATTAGGATATCATGAGAAGATTCTCTTTCAACATCATATGCAAATTCTCATTTGAAATAGACACCGAGTGCTTCATTCTTTTTTTTCCAAAGTCCAAGTTGGCAGACAGTTTCAACCTCACATCCAAGCTATTAGTACACTGAGCAATGTCGCCATTGCCACTCATATGAAAACTGAAGCGATTAGTGAACATTGGTTCGGAGAAGAAGCTGAAGAAAGTGATCAGAGTGGTGGACAATGTGGTCATGAAGATGATAGGGCAAAAGAGGGAGGAGATGGCAACGATGACAACGAATCTTAACAAATCAGACTTACTGTCTAAATTCATGGGATCTATCGAAGACGATAACTAGTTGAGAGCTCAATGGTGTTTGGTGGATTGACAAATGACAATGTTTCTCAGTTCATACTGTCACAGATAGCGTTTTTACCGAGCCTCCTTGTGTAGCATAGACAATGATATGGTTGAGGAACGTTTTCATAACCCGGATTGTTAATTTTGATGTATTTAGAATTTTTTGAGATGTAAGTTGCTGAAAGAGTGCCATTTTTTTTCTGCCGATATTTATTTGTTATACTGATTTATTTTTTCGATTAAAAGTGTGGATTAAAGTAACATGTATGATGTATTAGCCATGTATGCTCCAATTTACAACTTTCGAATTGTTAAAAAAAATGCTAAAAGTTTAGCAGAATTTATTATTTTTGGCTAGTAATTAATTGATAATGTTTCAAAGTGTGGCAAAAAGTATATTATTGGATTGTTAGACTAAAGATCTTGAGTCGATAGCTAAAAGTGTTGATTAAAAATAATAAATTTTATTTTTGGCCCTTGAACTTGTTTTTTGGTTAAATTACCAAAAAAGAGAATCGGAGAGAGAAATAAAATGGGCATTTAGACTTTCTATTATTGTGGTGTTAAGATCATGAAATGAATGCATTTTGCAAAAAATATGAAGGCCTATTTGTCTCTTAAATTTATTTAGGGTAAGCTAATAAATTGTATTTGAAAATTTATCTCTTTGACAAAATTTTTTTAAAAGATATTAACCATAAATAAGTCTCTAAATAATTTTAAAATATGATAAAAATAATAAAATAATATCATTTAAATTTATAAGTAGTAAATTATTATATTTTCAAATATTTAAAAAATTTATTTATCATTTGTATTTTTTGAAATTATTTTTGTTTTTTATACCATTTTTTTGTTGTTTAGTTTTTGAGTTTAAATTTTTTAAATTTTCAATTTTTACTTTAGAGGGTAAAATGTAATCTCTTATCCTTTAATAATTTCTCTCTGATATTTTTTTTTAATCTACATATAAAATAAATAGTGAGAGATCATACTTTTATTTTCTAAAATAAAATTTAAAATTTAAAATATCCAAATCCCTAGTTTTTTTTATAAAATTTGAATTTGAATAGTTTACCTTTGGAACTATCATATTAGATAAGGATTAACCGGATTTCCTCATTTTAAATTTTAAAGTTGTGATTTTAATTAGTATTGAGATATTGGTGCTATATGAATGAAGCATTGCCGCAAAAAACACAGAATTGTAATCAACCCTTCTACTCTGCTCGCTGAGAAAAACCCACTGTCACTCTCTTGAGCTCTCTACATTTTCCACACAAAAATCAAACATGAGGTTCATTTTCTTCTCTTCATGTTGTTTGGTTTCCGAGAAAGTGCTTGAAAAACAACATTTATCAATTTATATATGCTCTGTTTGCTTCATTCATCTATGCTATCTTCATCGTTTATTATTGTTATGAATTCCTGAGCTTCAACTTGTGTTTTTTCCCCCTCCTCCCACCTTATCGTTTCTTAAAAAATAAATTGAGGGTTTTAGGAGGGTTTAGCTGGAGAGCATGCAACCTTTGAACTTTTATTCTTATTTTAAATCGTCGTGCAGATTGTTTGTGGTGTTCATCAGTTGATTTTAGGGTTTAGGTTACCTTCACACTCACCATTTTCTTTTTTGTTGATTTCATTTTAAAACCAGGATCACTTTTACTTGAATGCTATTTTTGTTTGCTCTCCATGTATCATAGTAAAATTGTTATTTTGCACTGTTTTCAGTTTTTGTTTTAACAAAAGGTATCCTGAAGATGTTTACAGTTCTATCATAACTTTGATTTTCCTTTTATTTGAACTTTCAGCTATAAAGTTGGTGTTGCAAATTAATTATCTGGCAGAGTGGTGGTGAATTATATAATCAGGGGAAAATCTAAAATCAATGTTGTTTCGGAGTAGAATTTCTGACCTAAATGTTGATCAGCATGTTTCTATTTTCTTTTCACACTTGAGTGCTATCATGTTTTATAGTTTTGCTTCACAATTTTGTGATTGTATTGAATATTTTCAGTATTGGTGCAATTTTGTATGACTGTTTTTACAGCTACTGTATCAATGCTGTATTGACCAAGTGATCTCTTGTTGGTGCTCTGTTATTGGCATTTGATACTTGTATATTGTGTGAAAACCTGCATATCCTGTGTTCTTGTGGCAGCGGGGGCCTTGGGATCACTATACTGAGTGAAAATTAGCATTTCAGGTCCCTAAATTCCTTTGATATTTTAAAATGCAGCCGCCATCCTCCTGTCAAGTGGGCTCAGAGATCTGATGAGGTATACATAACTGTCGAGTTGCCTGATGCCCAGGATGTGAAGCTTAAACTGGAGCCAGAAGGAAAGTTTTACTTCTCTGCGACCACTGGCGCAGAAAAGATACCTTACGAAATTGACATTGACCTGTTTGACAAGGTTGATGTAAATGTAAGAACTACCTATTCCTATAATTGTTCTGATAGTCATATCTTTACACAATTGTGTATTAATTTTGTATTCATCTTTCTTTTCAGAATAGCAAGGTTAGTGTCGGCTCGAGAAATATCTTCTACTTAGTGGCAAAGGCTGAGGACAAATGGTGGGACAGATTGTTGAAGCAAGGAGGGAAACCTCCTGCCTTTTTGAAAGTTGATTGGGATAAGTGGGTGGATGAAGATGACGAGGTGGACGAAGACGGTAAAAGTAAGTGATTCTGCTAAAATTTCTCAGGATTCGAGTTCATTTTTTTTTAATTTTCTGCCAGTGTTCTCATTTGCATATTGTCTTTCAGTGGGAGCCGATATGGACTTTGGCAACTTCGATTTATCTGTATGTATCATAACTCAAGATAGTTTATTACTATAGTACTTTTTTTTTTTTCTGTTTTGACGAGTTTCTAACTCGCTTAGTAAATTGTTATCCAGAAATTGAGCTTGGGTGGAGGTGAGGAAATGGATACCGAGGCGACCAACAATGCTGATGGTAAGAATATCTTGCTAAACCGGTTTAAACCCCATGAAATTGGTGGTGGCAAGCTCACTGTTGTTTTCGTGATTACTGCGTTTGTCTATCTCTTATATTGCCTTCAAATTGGTTTATGGTTTGGTGTAATTGGTCTTTTTTTAAACATAGGACATCATGAGATTGTTTGTTTTATGTTGCTGATTCCACTTTGGGTCAAGGGTTAGTTGTTGATGTCGGAATTATGATTGATTTTTTTTTTCAGATGATGAGAGCGACACCGAAGATGAGGTAACAGGACAAACATCAATTGATAATGAAGCTGACACAAAAGAGAAGGTGGATGGCAGTCCTAGTTCTGCACCTGAAGCTAAAGCTTAAAAACTTGGAGATGGGAACCTTGTCGTAGTAGCTTTCATTGTAAAGACTTGGGAGACTTCTTCTGATCTTAGGTTGCTGGCATGTTTACTCTTTCAGCGTTTTGACATTTGGATTCTCATCAAGAGAAGCTAGGTATATAGGAATTGGCCATACATAGTATCTTCAGAGATCAGACAGTGTTATGTGTATTTGGGTTGGGGATGGTCGGTTTGGAAAAATTCTTCGTTTTTGGATAAAGTAGCTATAAGAACAAATATGTTTACGCATTACTGACCTTTATAGTTGATTTTTGAGCCAATCACACTGTTTTTATTCTGGTGCGGCACAATTTTGAATTACCTGATTTAATTTTGAATCACACTGTTTTTACTATTTTAATTTAATAATAATTAGTACTTTTTTCATTTGATTGACTTTTTACTTTAAAAAAATTTGATATATTATTATTATCCAAGATGTACTCTGCAAGGAATTGCTATATTTTTTTAAATATATAATTAATTATTAGATTGGTAATATAACCATTGTGTTTTGATAAAATTATAAAAAAATAAGAAAAAGAAAAGATGATGAATTTTATTGTATGTTGATTGATTGAATTATAAAGGTAAAACAAGAGTATATATCTATTTTAGTCCTTAAAGAATTTTAGACTGGATACTTTAGTTCTCAACTAAAATTAATTACTCGATTGGTTCTTAACAATTAATTTCGTCAGTCACTTAGGTCCTTTATTCCGTTAACTCTAACCGAGGATAAAATAGTCCCTGATAACTCTAATAAGGGACAAAATGGTCCCTGACAATTCTAACAAGGGACGAAATGATCCCGGACCCCTTTATTCGAAAACGACACTATTTTTCTCCAATTTTTATCATATCTTGTATAACCCTAAGATTCATACTCTCCTTCTTTACCTTCATAGTCTTCTTTTCCATCTTTTCCTTCCTCCTCTTTAACTCCAAGATTAAGCCATAGTGTAATTGTCACACGTGTCGCACCTACCTCAACATGTCATGGACCACACACTTTCTAAATTTTTGTGACTGGTACATCCACCTCCTCTGCACTTCACCCTCCAAAAGCATCTACTTCCACCTCTTCGATAACATCACCTCAAACCCCGACACGTCCATGACATTCTCAATACCAAATTCCACGACTACTCCAAGGGCATGTCTTTTTCCACTCTCCGGCAAGTAATATTGATTGTTGGACATTAGGATATCATGAGAAGATTCTCTTTCAACATCATATGCAAATTCTCATTTGAAATAGACACCGAGTGCTTCATTCTTTTTTTTCCAAAGTCCAAGTTGGCAGACAGTTTCAACCTCACATCCAAGCTATTAGTACACTGAGCAATGTCGCCATTGCCACTCATATGAAAACTGAAGCGATTAGTGAACATTGGTTCGGAGAAGAAGCTGAAGAAAGTGATCAGAGTGGTGGACAATGTGGTCATGAAGATGATAGGGCAAAAGAGGGAGGAGATGGCAACGATGACAACGAATCTTAACAAATCAGACTTACTGTCTAAATTCATGGGATCTATCGAAGACGATAACTAGTTGAGAGCTCAATGGTGTTTGGTGGATTGACAAATGACAATGTTTCTCAGTTCATACTGTCACAGATAGCGTTTTTACCGAGCCTCCTTGTGTAGCATAGACAATGATATGGTTGAGGAACGTTTTCATAACCCGGATTGTTAATTTTGATGTATTTAGAATTTTTTGAGATGTAAGTTGCTGAAAGAGTGCCATTTTTTTTCTGCCGATATTTATTTGTTATACTGATTTATTTTTTCGATTAAAAGTGTGGATTAAAGTAACATGTATGATGTATTAGCCATGTATGCTCCAATTTACAACTTTCGAATTGTTAAAAAAAATGCTAAAAGTTTAGCAGAATTTATTATTTTTGGCTAGTAATTAATTGATAATGTTTCAAAGTGTGGCAAAAAGTATATTATTGGATTGTTAGACTAAAGATCTTGAGTCGATAGCTAAAAGTGTTGATTAAAAATAATAAATTTTATTTTTGGCCCTTGAACTTGTTTTTTGGTTAAATTACCAAAAAAGAGAATCGGAGAGAGAAATAAAATGGGCATTTAGACTTTCTATTATTGTGGTGTTAAGATCATGAAATGAATGCATTTTACAAAAGAGTATTCTTACACGTACAAGTCTTTTTAGCATACATGTCACTTACATAATGCGCGCGTGAAATCACATTGTTCCTCTTTCTATTCCGCGTTTCTTTTTCTCCTTTCTCTTCTTTCTTCTCCTTTTTCTTTGAGTTTCTCCTCCTTTCTCTTCGCGTGTTTCATTTTCATCGTCGTTTTTTTATTATTATTATTGTTTTGTTGCTGCATTTTTTCCCTCCTCTTTCTATTGATTTTGCAACATTATGTATTTTTTTCTTTGTTTGATTTTTTTCTCCCAATAAGAATTATGAGAATATAAAATAAGAAGATAAAGAATAAGAAACAACAGAAGATGAGGAGGAGAAAGAGGAAGAATTTTGAATTATGCAGAACTTATCAGCACACATACACCGAAATTCTTAAACAATACACTCGAATATCTTCGTGTTACACATAAATATCTTTGTATTATACCCAAATTTGCTACAAATACCGAAAAATATTTTCTCTAATGCTGCATTTTGTTTCTTCTTTTTTTCCTTATTTTTTTCTTTCTTTTAGTTGAATGAATGTAAGTTTATCCTCTTCCAAGTAGTTTTGTAGTATTATGTGTTTCTTCTTTGTTTGATTTTTTTTGTTCTTGTTAAAAGAGTAAAACAAGAAGAAACTTGAGAAGGTAAAATAAAAAGGAAAAGATGAATAAGAAAAAAAAAAGAAAAAGAAGAAGATGATGATGATGATGATGATGATGAAAAAAAGAAGAAACAGCAGCACAAAATGAAAAGGAGGAAGAGAAAGAGTTTTGAATTATGCAGAACTTATCAACACACATACACTGAAAATTCTTAAACAACAAGTGTAATAACCCGTGCCATGCACGTGATAAGATTGAAATTATAATTTTAAGCTGTTGTGTTAAAATTAATTTCAATTATAATAATTTAATTAATAAAAAAATAACTTGTATGCATTTATTTTCTTTTCTTAATATAGTGTTAATTGTATTAACTATAAAATAGTTGTTTAATCTATTTTTTTCAATAAATCAGGCATATATACTCTATATGATCATAAATAATCTAGTAATACTTAAATCCACCAACAAAGTTTTATATGTTGGTTTACTGTGAAATAAGAATATATGAAAATCAGCTCAAAATGAAGAATAAATTAATAGAGAATCCTAATGCAAAAAGTTCTACAAATAAATAATAAATAATTTAAACCTACTGAATAATAATTTAACACTATCTTTTGATACCTGCAAAATATATACCTGAAACAACACTGTATCAATGTTAGTATATAAAATTATATGATTAATGTAATTATAAAATTGTTTATCAGGAGAATAAAATAATTCAAATTTTTATAATAATTTTAATATTCTCAAGCTATTAAGGTACAATAAGAATGCATTATCCATTAGCTCCTAGAATTGCTAAATTTTTTTAATTGATAGTAATAAATTTTAATAAATAAATAAATTTAAGTAAGACATTTTGTTATTACCTTTTTATTATAGGCTCTAAAAAACTTCTCTATATACCACATTCATCATGCAGTTTATCTTTCAAGTGCCCATGATCTGGCAACAGCACTCGCAAACCATATTTACTCGTTACCTTGATAACGCAACATACAATTGACCATAGGTGAAAACTGGCATTGGAAGGTAAATTCCAACTTTAGATAGAGTTTGTCCCTGGATTTATTTATTGTCATTGCAAATGACATAATAATTGGGAATTGTCTTCTTTAAAACCTGATTGGTAATGTTTCATTATTTGGAATTATATTCAGTCTTGGGATAAGAACAATACTTCCAACTTTGTTACCGGTTAAAGTCTTGCATTCTATCACATGATTTCCCATTCTTCTAACTTGCATTCTCGTTCCATTGCACAAACCATTAGTTTGGTCTATATTCTGCAGTAACATAATAGGAGCGCCAACCTTCACAACCAACTTGTGTGGTGATAGACCTGAATAGAGACTTACTATACTTTGGTATATATTATTGCTATATATGAAGCATGTTTAAATATCTATAATTATAGAGACTTACTATAATTATATCAAATTTAATTATGCTGTAAATAAATAAAATAGATAACAATGAATACTATTTTTTTATATTCAAAATTTACTGTAAATATAAAAAATAAAATCACTAATGATTAAAAATTTGAGTGAAAAATAAAACTCCATAATAAAAATTTGATTTGTTAACTAATTAATCTTATGTTCATATAATAATATTATTATTATTATATACTGATTAAAATTGTGAAAATAATATACCAAAATTATTACATACGAATGAGAATTAGAACTATATCAATTATATTAATTCAAAATTATTATTATTATTATTATTATTATTATTATTATTATTATTATTATTATGCTTGAATAATGATGATAATTCACGTGATAATAACTTTTACCTATAAAACATCTAAAATTAAATAATAATCAAGTATAATTAGCTGACAATTATAATTCAAATTATTACATATGAAGTCACGTGAATTATTATTATAATTGATATAATTGCTATATATACTCTCAATGTTATTGATTATATCAATTTAACTATATCAATCATATTCAAATTATTAGTCAATAATTTTAATATAAATTCTTGCTATAATTAGATTATTCTTATGTTATTATCTTGTATTAATCATTATAATTAATTCAATAGAAATATTTATTCAGTATATATGTTATCTACATTAACTATATGTCAATATTTTTAAAAAAGAATTAAAAAAGAGATATATAAATATATATAATATTATTGCTATATAAAAGATAGATATAAATATATATAGACTGTATTATTAAAAAAATAAAGCATATACATAAAAATAACGAAAAAACTCAAGTAAGAATTTATTGGTTTTTATAGTTTCTATTACGCTTAATGAAAATTGAGCGATCTAAAAAATAAATATTGAGGTGATTACTATATAATTTTGTTATTAAGATAATTACTTATTATTAAGATAATTTTTTATTATATAGATTTTAGTAAAACAAAAAAATATGTAAATTACTTATTATTATTATTATTATTATTAGATAATGAATAAGAATTAGAATTATATCAATATTTTTAAAATTAATATAATTAAAATAACTAAAAATATTTAAAATCAATGCACGTTATTAATATCATAAGATTTGATCATTTTATAATTAGAATAAAATATTCTTATCATGATTAGACTGGTGCCATTATCATATCATTATCATAATTATTATTATTAAAATGATTAAAAATATTTTTAATTGATAATTGATAAGTAGTTTAATAATGCATTAAATATTGATAATTGATTTTGCATATGAATAGATAATTGTTACAAAACAAATTATAATTGTGAATCTTCACATACTGCAAATCATGGAGATCAACCACAATATAATGACTACTTTTTCCTGCTTTTGACCATGATATAAGTTCTCCTTTTCCGGTTAAAAATTCAATAACATCTAATTTAAAAAAATGAATTAAAAGCATAAAATTAAAGACAAATAAATGAACAACACAATAATAATAATACAAATTAACTACGTACCAAATAAATTAGCTTTTTTATTTGTTTGTCTCAATATATATTAGCATGATTGAGAAAATTGAAATGTTTGTGAGAAATGTTACAATCATCGATCATATTTACTATACGTGACTCCTTTTTAAAAGTTATTCTACACACATGTGTAGTCGGAAGATAAATTCCGCTTGGTTCTTCAATCAGAAAATTTGAGAAAACATAAATCTTCCCCTCGATCAAATCATTCTCAAACATCTTTGCCAAATAATTCTTGATTGAACAATGAATTTTATCATACTGTAAAACAAATTAATTAAAAATGAAGACTATTAGCACTTATAACTCTATTAAATCGCACTGTCGTTGATTCGTCCAAGGGTATACTTATCAAATAAATTTAAAATATGAACAAAACATATCTATAAACTGGACCTAGCATCACTTGAAGGAATCATAGAGGAGAATCAACCTACCTTATCATCCATGAGAACCATTTCTAGGTAAGCTATCTTACTCTTGTCAAATTTGGATGGGACTTTTCATAATCTTATAATCCTTGCCTTTATTTTCTAAACATTTTCATTACATAATCTACTGTAGGTAATACTGTTGATAGAATCATAGCTTGTAGCCATTAGGTATGAAAAATAATAAAGAGAAAAAGAAATATGAATGAGGTACGAATTTCTTAGATGATAAATAATTGTAATAATTGACTATTACGATTTATATATATACACACACACGGCACGAATTTTTAATGGAGATACTTGCTACAATTAGAAAAAATTATATAAATAGAGACACCTGCTAAGTGTATATATATATGTTATTCACATTAATTATATGCCAAAATTTTTATAAAAGAGATAAAAGAGGAGATATATAAATATGTATAATATTATTGTTATATATGAAGCAGGTTTAAATTCCTATAATTATAAAGACTTATTATAATTATATAAAATTTAATTATGTCTATAAATAAATAAAATAGATAACGATAAATACTATTTTTTTATATTCAAAATTTACTGTAAATATAAAAAACAAAATCACTAATGTTTAAAAATTTGAGTGAAAAACAAACTCCATAATAAAAATTCAATTTGTAAACTAATTAATCTTATGTCCATATAATGTTATTATTATTATTATTATTATTATTATTATTATTATTATTATATACTGATTAAAATTGTGAAAATAATATACTAAAATTATTACATATGAATGAGAATTAGAACTATGTCAATTATATTAATTCAAAATTATTATTATTATTATTATTATTATTATTATTATTATTATTATTATGCTTGAATAATGATGATAATTCACGTGATAATAAATTTTACCTATAAAACATCTAAAATTAAATAATATTCAAGTATAATTAGGTGACAATAATTATAATTCAAATTATTGCATATGAAGTCACGTGAATTATTATTATAATTGATATAATTGCTATATATACTCTCAATGTTATCGATCATATCAATTTAACTATATTAATCATATTCAAATCATTAGTCAATAATTTTAATGCAAATTCTTGCTATAATTAGGTTATTCTTATGTTATTATCTTGTATTAATCGTTATAATTAATTCAATAGAAATATTTATTCAATATATATGTTATCTACATTAATTATATATCAATATTTAAAAAAATTAAAAAAGATATATATAAATATATATAATATTATTGCTATATAAAAAATAGATATAAATATATATAGACTGTATTATTAAAAAAATAAAGCCTATATATAAGAATAACGAAAAACTCAAGTAAGGATTTATTGGTTTTTATGGTTTTTATTACGTTTAATGAAAATTGAACGATCTAAAAAGTAAATACTGAGGTGATTACTATATAATTTTGTTATTAAGGTAATTACTTATTATTAAGATAATTTTTATTATATAGACTTTAGTACGCATTATACTTGATAAGTAGTTTAATAGTGCATTAAATATTGATTTGATATAATTATAATGAAGATATGTTCCTAAATTAGTATAATTATATATTATTCATTAAATATTAATTATAATATAATAATATAATTATAATAAAGGTATTTTTTATAAAATAATTTAGAATATATAAACCTGCATTCATTTTGGAGGAAAAATGGAATCACGAGAGATCGACACCTCACCTTTATTAGTTGGGAGAAAACCCAGTTTTAGCATATTAAGTAGACAGATATATTCAAATATTTTCGTGTTACACCCAAATTTGCTACAAATACAGAAAAATGTTTAATCTAATGCTGTATTTTTTTCTTCTTTTTTTTCTTTTTTCTTTCTATCTTATAGTTGAATGAATGTAAGTTTATCATCTTTCAAGTAATTTTGCAACATTATGTGTTTCTTCTTCTTTTTTGTTTGATTTTTTATTTTTATTATTGTTAAAAGAGTAAAATAAGAAGAAACTTGAGAAGATAAAACAAGAAAAAAATATGAATAAAAAAAAAAGATGATGGTGATGATGATGATGATGATGATGATGATGATGATGATGATGAAAAAGAAGAAGAAGCAGCAGCAGAAGATGAGGAGGAGGGAGAAGAAGAGTTTTGAATTATGCAGAATTTATCAGCACACATACACCGAAAATTCTTAAAAAAATACACTCAAATATATTCGTTTTACACCTAAATATTTTTGTGTTACACCTAAATTTGCTGCAAATATAGAAAAATATTTTTTTAATGTAGAACTTTCACATTACATTCAATTCAAACCATCAATGATGAAACATTATTCACCTACAAAATCATAAACTACCAATGAAAAAATTAACTAGAATCGAACAACATATCAGTCACTTGATTGGGTTCAAAATAATAATCAATTTCGTTCTGGTTCAATTGACAATCTGAACTTAAATTATTAATTTTCTTCAACAATGAGATAATTGATGATGGAGGAGAAGGAAGAAAAGGAAGGAGGTAAAGAAATTCCAACGAAAAAAGAAGGAGGGAGAGGAGGAGGGGGAGGAGAAGGTGGAGGTGGTATTGGTGATGACAATAACGAAATAGAAAAATAACGAAGAAGAACGTGCAGTGACGGCACAAAAAAAATGCGCACGTAAATATAAATGACTTATATAAACTTTTATAAAAAAATGACTTGTATATGAAAAATAACAAGTATAATAACCCGTGTCATACACGTGATAAAATTGAAATTATAATTTTAAGTTATTTTTATTAAAATTAATTTGAATTATAATAATTTGACTAATAAAAAAATAACATGTTATGCATTGTTTGTTTTTTCTTAATCTAGCATTAAGTATATTAACTCTAAAATAGTTATTAATCAATTTTAGTAATTTACTTTTTTCAATAAAGCAGACATGTATACTTAATGTGATCATAAATAACCTAGTAATAGTTTCTACTAACAAATTTTTATATATTGTTTTACCGTGAAGTAAGATCTTATTAAAATCAACTTAAAATGAACAACAAATTATTAGAGAATTCTAATGCACAAAGTTCTTTAATAAATAATAAATAATTTAAAACTACTAATATTTATTTAATACATTATATGCTAATACTAAGAGTATTTTCTAAAAAGATATATTCGTAAAAATAGATATAATATGATTTACAAATATAACATAAACAAATATGTTAAACAAAAAGTTAAACCAATATACTTACCAGTGCCTTTATTAAATTTTGCAAATTGGAGAATAAGTATGTATTCAGTTGTTTGGTGATCACATAGATAATTGAATAATTGAGTTGTAAATTGATCTCATAGTGTGCAGCTTATTTTTTTCATTTCTAAATAAAAGTAAGAATTAAGTGAAATAAATAATAATATATAATGAAAAAGATAAAATATTTTGCATATGTATAGATAATTATTACAAAACAAAATCTTATTGTGAAATATTAAAATTTCACATACTCCAAATCATGAAGATCAACCACATTCCTTCTTTCTATTTTTGATCATGATATAAGCTCTTCTTTTTCGGTCAAGAGTCCAATAACATCTAATTGAAAAAAAAATGAATTAAAAGTATTAAATTAAGGACAAATAAATAAATAACAATAAATTACTTATAAATTAAAATTTTCTTACCAATTTATTTTATATTAAACGATAAAACTAACAATATATTAATAAAATGATATACCTTTAAAAAAGTTGCAATACAATTTTAAACATCGGCATAATTTAAAACCACTAATATTTATTTAATACACCGTATGCTAATACTAAGAGTATTTTCTAAAAAGATATATTCATAAAAATAGATATAATATGATTACAAATATAATATAAACAAATATGTTAAATAAAATGTAAACCAATATGCTTATTATGAATGCCTTTGTTAAATTTTGCAAATTGGAGAATAAGTATGTATTCGATTATTTAGTGATCACGTAGATAATTGAATAATTGGATTGTAAATTGATCTCTTAGTATGTACCTTATTTTTTCTTATTTCTAAATAAAAGTAAGAATTAAGAGAAATAAGTAGTAATATATAATAAAAAAGATAAAATATTTTACATATATATAGATAATTGTTACAAAACAAAATCTTATTGTGAAATATTAAAATTTCACATACTCTAAATCATGAAGATCAATCACAATATAATGGTCACTTCTTCCTATTTTTGATCATGATATAAGCTCTTTTTTTCCAATCAAAAGTCCAATAACATCTAATTAAAAAAAATTAAAAGCATCAAATTAAAGACAAATAAACGAATAACATAATAAATTACTTATAAATTAAAAAATTTTTACCAATTTATTTTATATTAAACGATAAAACTAACAATATATTAATAAAAGGATATACCTGTAAAAAAGTCGAAATAAACATTTGCATAAATAAACTATTAAAATTTATGTTATCGATAAAATGATGCTATTATATGATTTCTTTGCAAAAATTTAAAAAAATAATTTTGTGTAGATTAATACAAATTAATTACGTACCAAATAAGTTGGATTGTTCTTTTGTTTGTTTCAATATATCAGCATGAGCAAAAAAATTGAAATAATTGTCAGAAATTTTACGATCACCGACCGTATTTATTATACGTGACTCCTTCTTAAAAATTATTCTACATATGTGTGCAGTCGGAATATAAATTTCGCTTGCTTCCTCAATTACAAAATCTGAGAAGACATAGACCTTTTCTTCAATCAGTTCATTCTCAAACATCTTTACCAAACAATTCTTGATTGAAGAATGAATTTTATCACACTGTAAAACAAATTAAATTAAAAACTATTAGCACTTATAAAGCTATTAAATGTCACTGTCTTTGATTGCAATGGTTTACTTATCAAATAAAATTAAAATACGAACAAAAAATATTTATAAATTGGACCTAACATCACTTGAAAGAATCATGAAAAATAATCGACTAACTTTAACATCTATTAGAACCATTTCTATGTAAGTCGTCTTATCTTGTCAAATTTGGATGAGACTTTCCATAACCTTATAATTCTTGCCTTTATTTTCCAAACCTTTTCATCACATAATCTACCATAGGTAATACTATTGATAGAATCATAGTTAGCAGCCATTAGGTATGAAAAATAAAAAATAAAAAAGGAACAATGTCTGAATTATGAATTCTCTAAATGATAAATAATTGTAAAAATTCACTATTACTATATATATATATAAACACACATTAATTATACATGGTAATAATTAGCCAATATTTTTAATAGAGATACTTGCTACAATCAGATAAAAATTATGCCATTATATTTTATTAACCTTTATGATTAATTCAATGAAAATACTTATATGTTATCTACATTAATTATATGTCAATATTTTTAGAAAAGAGCTAAAAGATGAGATATATAAATATATATAATATTATTGTTATATAAAAGTTAGATTTAAATAATATATTAAATATTGATTTGATATAATTATAATAAAAATATTTTTCTAAAATAATATAATCATACATTATTCATGAGCTAATTATAATGCAATTAAATATATAATAATATTCTATATTATTTATTTACCGTCATGATTTGATTTGATTGTTTTCTAATTTATTTACTTACATAAATGATTAAAATATATAACATAACTATCGTAATTATTATAATTTTATGATATAATTATAATTAACATATTTTATCATAATTAAATATTGATTTGATATAATTATAATGAAAAAGG
>NC_029780.3:116905998-116909228 GCF_000817695.3 Arachis duranensis | reverse complement strand
TTATTATCTACTAATTGATATCAAATTAAATGAGTCATCATTAATGTGTGTACTAACTATCTACTAATAAAATTATTGCATATGAATGAGAATTAGAACTGTATCAATTAATACAATTAGAATAATTAAAAATATTGATGATTGATAATTAGTTTAATAATGTATTGATACCTCACTTTTATTAGTTGATAATGTCTTAAATATTGATTTTATATAATTATAATAAAGATGTTTCTTAAATTAGTTTAATTATACATTATTTATTAAATATTAATTGTAATATAATTATAATAAAGATATTTTTATAAAATAAATTTATAAGAGAGAACAATACTTTCATTTTGGAAAAAAAATAAATTCATGAGGAATTGACATCTCACTTTTATTAGTTGAAAAAAAATTCAGTTTTAGTATATTAAGTAGATTTTCTTACGTATTAATTTTAAATTTAATATTAAAACATGATAATTTACCATGTTATTTTACTATTACTGTATGTAGTATTACATTATAAAATATAAAAATTTAAGTGATTATTATATAACTTAGATGGATTGGACTAAATATAAAAATATAAAACAGAATATTATTATTAAATTTTGGTAATTTTAATTAGTCAATAATTTAAAATAAGATAGAAGTGACTATTCACAAGGTTGCGAAAATCGAACCGGTCAATGAACCGGTAAAGTGACCGATTCAATAGTTCAGTGGTCTAACCGTGGTCCAACCAGAGTTTAACTGGTTTAGTTAAATATAAAATAAAATTATAAAAAATTAATATATAATTTTCAATATTTAAATTTAATAAATTTTAAACCAAATAAACACAGAAATCACATAGTATAAATTACATTTAACAAAATAAATTTTCATCCGTAAAAAATATACGTTCAAATTTTTTAGACATTCTTATGAAGTACATTATCCCAAAAAAAAACTTCCTATAGTTATTGGCATCAATGTTTAGTCCATGCCAACATTGTTTCAAGCAGGTACTTCATGACTGCAAAACCACCATAGTTCCAATCTCAATTGACAACAAAATCACCACAGCTATATTTCAATACAAAAGCATCTCAAACACTGATCCTTTCTCTTCCTCAACTTCAACAAGCAAACAATAACCTCAGATCCTCAGCAAACAATAGCATCAGCAACAAAATCATGAACAAATAACAAATAAATCAAAATAACCTCAGAAAATCAAAATAAATGAAAATCATGAATCCAGTAAACAAATAAATCAGAAAATCATGAATAGAAAATAATAAATAACAAATAAATCCATTCCAGCAAACAATACACCAGCAAGCAGAGGAGGAAGGCGAAACTGCGAACAGAGGAGGCGAAGCTTACTGGCGGTGAGCAACGGTGACAACAGAGGAAGCGACATCGGTGAACACAGAGAAGGCGAGCTCGGCGATGACAAGGACGCGGTGGGGGCTGACGCGGTGGTGGCTGACGGGGTGGGGCTTTTTTAGAGACAAAACGACGCCATTGGGAGGTTTCACTTTCAAACAAAAATCCGCTAAAAAACTGAACGGTTCTCCCGGTTCACCAGTTAACCGTCGGTTCGATCGCTTTTTTGCCAAACGATTTCTAACCTTACTCGGACCGGCTAGATGACCGATTCTCGATTAATCAGATTGAACCGGTCGGTCCGGTTCGATTTTCAGAACCATGACTATTCATAATTGAATAATTTTAATTGATTAGACTAAAAAAATCGAAAGACGCTCTAAATAAAAAGCCAAATTAACTTTAACATTAAATTTATTAATACGATTTTAATTTTATATAATAGTTAGATAATAGATTAGTAAAAGCAAATAGAAGGATGACTTTAATTAGTATTCGATAAAATATTCATTTAGAATAATTAAAAAAATAAAAATATGATATTATTAAAAATAATATATTTTTATGTTTAAAAAATTACATTTAAATAAAATATTTGTAAAATATAAAATTTAGAGTAACATAGCTTAATGAACATTAATCATTAATCAATTATGAACTTCATGAACATTAATCGTTAATCAATTATGAACTAACATAAAATTATAATATAATTTATTTACGAAAAAATAATCAACAATTAATATTAGTAAATATAAAAATCATCCAAACACTTTATTTAAAAGTATGAGTTGTTAATTATTAATAATATTTTGTTCATAACAAAAAGTAAAAATATAATTATTCAGATTTAGATTTTAGAAGAATTAACGTTATAAGTAACAAATGATCTATTTTATCATGCATATTATAAATTAATAAATCAAACTAACTAATATAATGAATTATAATTAATTAATTGGTATAAATTATAATAAATTATATGATATTTAAAAAAAATAAAATGAATAAGAAGAAAATAAAAAGAAATAGAAAAGATAAAAGACTACAATAAAATAAATTGAGTGTGAGAGTTTTATTTTTTTTTACAAATTTTATATAACACTTTTTTTATAAATTTCATATCACATCCGTTTCAATAATAATAAATAAAAATACGTCAACTTGATATTTAAGAGAAAATGATGAAATAAAATCATAACACAGTTCTAAAGTAAAAGTTTAAATTAGACTATAATATCATTGCACAACACAAATTGAAAGTAATTTTACATTACAATATGCCACTCAAACAGGTAAATGACTTAAGTTTAAATATGAATTTTTTTATTTATGCATACATGATAATACCATGGTTTATAAATGCCTCATGGATAACATATCATATATTGACAATCTGAACTTAAATTATTTCATTATCTTCAACAATGAGATAATTGATGATGGAGGAGAAGGAAGAAAAGGAAGGAGGAGAAGAAATTTCAACGAAAAAAGAAGGAGAGAGAGAGGAGGAAGGGGAGGAGAAGGTGGAGGTGATATTGATGATGACAATAACAAAAGAGAAAAATAACGAAGAAGAACGTGCAGTGACGGCACGAAAAAAAAGTGCGCACGAAAATATAAATGACTTATATAAACTTTTATTAAAAGAATGACTTGTATATAAAAAATAATTGTTTGTAAAAAATATGAAAGCTTATTTGTCTCTTAAATTTATTTAGGGTAAGCTAATAAATTGTATTTGAAAATTTATGTCTTTGACAAAAGAAAAATTAAAAGATATTGACAATGAATAAATCTCTAAATAATTTAAAATATGATAATAATAATAATAATAAAAAATAATATCATATTAATTTTATAAGTGG
>NC_029780.3:116898519-116905846 GCF_000817695.3 Arachis duranensis | reverse complement strand
AAAAATCTGTTTTTAAAATGTATATATAATATCTTATTATTTTTATTACATTTTAAAATATTTTAAAAATTTATTTATCATTTGTATTTTTTGAAATTATTTTTTTTATACCATTTGAATCTGAATAGTTTACCTTGGAACTATCATATTAGATAAGGATTAACCGGATTTCCTCATTTAAATTGTAAAGTGGTGATTTCAAGGTCTATCTTTTTAATTAGTATGTATTGAGATATTGGTGCTATATAAATGAAGCATTGCCGAAAAAATCAGAGAGTTGTAATCAACCTTTCTACTCTTTAGCTCTTCCTCTACATTTTCCACACAAAAATCAAACATGAGGTTCATTTTTTTACCTTCATGTTGTTTGGTTCCTGAGAAAGTGCTTGAAAAACAACATTTATCAATTTATATATGCTCTGTTTGCTTCATTCATCTATGCTATCTTCATCCTTTATTATTGTTATGAATTCCGTTGAGCTTCAACTTGTGTTTTTTCCCCCTCCTCCCACCTTATATAATCAGGGGAAAATCTAAATCAATGTTGTTTCGGAGTAGAATTTCTGTCCTAAATGTTGATCAGCATGTTTCTATTTTCTTCACACTTGAGTGCTATCATGTTTTAAAGTTTTGCTTCACAATTTTGTGATTGTATTGAATATTTTCAGTATTGGTACAATTTTATTCGACTGTTTATACAGCTACTGTATGAATGCTGTATTGACCAAGTGATCTCTTGTTGGTGCTGTTAATGGCATTTGATGCTTGTATATATTGTGTGAAAACCTGCATATCCTGCATATCCTATGTATTGGGATCACTATACTGAGTGAAAATTAGTATTTCAGGTCCCTAAATTTCTTTGATATTTTAAAATGCAGCCGCCATCCTCCTGTCAAGTGGGCTCAGAGGTCTGATGAGGTATACATAACTGTTGAGTTGCCTGATGCCCAGGATGTGAAGCTTAAACTGGAGCCAGAAGGAAAGTTTTTCTTCTCTGCGACCACTGACGCAGAAAAGATACCTTACGAAATTGACATTGACCTGTTTGACAAGGTTGATGTAAATGTAAGAAGTACCTATTCCTATAATTGTTCTGATAGTCATATCTTTACACAATTGTGTATTAATTTTGTATTCATCTTTCTTTTCAGAATAGCAAGGTTTGTGTCGGCTCGAGAAATATCTTCTACTTAGTTGCAAAGGCTGAGGACAAATGGTGGGACAGATTGTTGAAGCAAAGGGGGAAACCTCCTGCATTTTTGAAAGTTGATTGGGATAAGTGGGTGGATGAACATGACGAGGTGGACGTAGACGGTAAAAGTAAGTGATTCTGCTAAAATTTCAAAGGACTCGAGTTCATTTTTTTTTAATTTTCTGCCAGTGCTCTCATTTGTATATTGTCTTTCAGTTGGAGCCGATATGGACTTTGGCAACTTCGATTTTTCTGTATGTATCATAACTCAAGATAGTTTATTACTATAGTACTTTTTTTTTCCCTGTTTCCCTGTTTTGACGAGTTTCTAACTCTCTTATTGAATTGTTATCCAGAAATTGAGCTTGGGTGGAGGTGAGGAACTGGATACCGAAGCGACCAACAATGCTGATGGTAAGAATATCTAGCTAAACCGGTTTAAACCCCATGAAATTGGTGGTGGCAAGCTCACTGTTGTTTTCGTTATTACTGCGTTTGTCTATCTCTTATATTACCTTCAAATTGGTTTATGGTTTGGTGTAATTGGCCTTTTTTTAAACATAGGACATCATGAGATTGTTTGTTTTATGTTGCTGATTCCACTTTGGGTTAAGGGTTAGTTGTTGATATCGGAATTATGATTGATTGTGTTTTCAGATGATGAGAGCGACACTGAAGATGACGTAACAGGACAAACATCAATTGATAATGAAACTGACACAAAAGAGAAGGTAGATGAGGTAACAGGGCAAACATCAATTGATAATGAAACTGACACAAAAGAGAAGGTGGATGTTGCAAGCACTGAAAATGAGAAAGGAAGAGAGAGAAAGAGTGGAAGAGAACGGAAGCCCCCTGATTGGGCTAAGGATTACTACATGGGAAAATAAGGACTACCACCAAGTGGAGAAGAATAAGTTTGTTACTGCTGTAATTTGCATTCATAATAATCAATTGTCTATCTCATCCCTTCTTCTATTTTTCTAAGCCTTGTTACTCTAAATCTGAATTTTGTGTTGTAAATTTCAATCCTAATAATGGATGGCAGTCCTAGTGCTGTACCTGAAGCTAAAGCTTAAAAAACTCAGATGGGAACTTTGTTGTCGGAGCCTTCATTGTAAAGACTTGGGAGACTTCTTGTGATCTTAGGTTGCTGACATGTTAACACTTTCAGGGCAAGGTTGCGAGAATCAAACCGGTCATTAAACCGGTCGAGTGATTGGTTCAATGATTTAATGGTCTAAATAGAGTCGAATTGGAATCGAACTGGTTTAATTAAATATGCATTAAAATTATAAAAAAAATTTAATATATATAATCAAAAATTGAATATAGCATTTAAAAATTAAAAAACAAGTTTTCAATTAAACAAAGATACTACTCATTAGTAATCATAATCATCAACTAAGTGTTCATTGTTTCCATCATAAAGATAATCCAAATAACAAAATTGAATATAACATTCAAAAATTCAGAATTACAGAATCCAAAACATTCTATATAGCATTAAAAATAAAAATAAAAACTAAAAAGCAGATTTTGAGTGGAAAACAAGATCATCCGTTGAAAACTCTTCTTCCAGTATCAAATCAGAGATAAATCACACATTCATTCCGAGCATACTCAACAACTCAGAATTAGAAGAATTAGAAAAAAAACAGGAACCCAACAACTCAATCAGAATAACAAACAAAGCTCAGAAAATATAACAAACCAAGATTTTTTAAGTTTAACTAATTTTACTTGGCAACAAGCCAACAACTAGTAAATTAACTCAGAATTAGAAAAAATAACACAAAAATAACTCAAAAAAATATCAATAATCAACAATAATTAACCAGAGGTCAGAACAAAACAACAACAATCCAGCTCTAACAATGAACAGCAAAGAAAATTAACTCAGAAAAAGTAAAATTGAAGAAGCAGTAATTAACAACAATGAACAGCAAAGAAAATTAACTCAGAAAAAGTAAAATTGAAGAAGCAGTAATTAACAACAATGAACAGCAAAGAAAATTACCAATAATCAAACAACTAATTAACCCAAAAAATAATCAACAATCAACGTAATGAAATCCAGAAAAATAGAAATTAACTCCCAAAAATAAAATTGAAGAAGCAGTGGAGGAGGGATGGAGGCTTGCCAACGGTGACAGTGACTAAGCTACGAGAAAGAGAGAGAGAACAGAGACGAAGCAGAAAAACGCTGACGAAAACCAAACATGCGTGAGCGACGGCGATGAGAGAAGTCCACGACTGAGTTGAGGTGCGCCGGTGAAAGCCATAAGCAAACCAAACTTCACAAAATCAGAAAAATTAGCAAATCAGGGCCGACGACGACGACTGGCTTGACCTTTGAGAGGGCCGAGTAGACATTTGAGAGGGCTGGCACGCGTTTTGGAACTTGAAGGTGGCTGCAGCTCTGATAGGGTTTCCTTCGCGTGTGAGAGAGAACTGAGTTTTTTCCGTTTTTTGCGATCGATTTCTAGCATCAACCGGATCGATCAATGGCCGATTTTCCGTTAATTCGGTCGAACCAGCTAATCCGGTCCGGTTTTCAAAACCTTGTTTCAGCGTTTTGACATTTGGGTTGGGGATGGTCGGTTTGGAAAAAAAATTCGTTTTTGGATAAAGTAGCTATAAGAACAAATATGTTTACGCATTACTGACCTTTATAGTTGATTTTTGAGCCAATCACACTGTTTTTATTCTGGTGCGGCACAATTTTGAATTACCTGATTTAATTGTGGAGCAGCACCTTGATTTATTTATGGCATACAAAAGAATTGAAGAAACAATTGGTCAAATGTATTTCTTCTCCAGCATCACTTAAATTTCTTGATTAATGACTATAAATGACCATGATATGGCTAATATACTTCAAATATTGAAAGCTACTAACTTGGAATAAGCTAAAAATTACAGAAAACACCATATCAGTTATCAGTGATTCCATAGTCACCAGTTTTAGAAATTGTGTGTGTTGTGCGGGATCAATTCCAGTATCAATCACAAACACAATACTACTCATTACAGAAACAATACAGCTCACACCAAAACAGCAATTAATCACAACTGCCGCCTTCACAAAACTAAAGATATCCCTGATCTCCAGCACTTCTTGTGAACTGCAAATGCAAGACACAAATTGCCACCCCATAAGCTGTAACATATAAAGAAAAGATAGTCTCTCATCTGCATGTAGTGGCCATTAGCTCTCAGGCATCCTAAGCTGCACCACTTCAGATGGTGGTCTCAGTGTGCAAACCATTTCTCTTGTTTTTCCGAAGTATACCTGAAAAGATTGTTGACAAGATAAAGTATATTAAGGTTGCATTATGGATTGAAATTCTAAAGCAAAGGACACAACTCTTGAATTGAATAACTTCCTGTGATAATCTGAACAAGGAAAATAAAAGTAAGCTAAACTATTGAGTACAGCAAACATGCAGCTGAATTTTCTAAGCAGAAAGTACCTGATCTAGCGAGTTTCTCAGCTTACTCTCCATTTCTTCAATCATCCTTCCCATGTTAGAAAGATGTCCATCAGCAACTGATAGCCTCATATTCATCTAAAACGTAGGAGGAGAAAAGGCATGACTTCAGCAAAAAGCAAGGAAAGTGCATGTACACACAAAATTACACTTTTTGGATTAGAATTACTCTGGAAAATTCTCTTTGCAAAGATTTCCTATCATCATTGCTTCATTAAACAACAACCATGTAACTCTTAACTGGATCTAATCTAATGTTTAACATGAACAAGTTCTAATAGAAATTACCTGTCGCCTAATTGATCCAGACAAACTGAAAGTACCCGATGATTCATTATCTGTAGTCAAAGTCAGCATAACCGTACTGGTTAACCGATAATTTGTGTTTTCGTCCTCTGGTCCCACCTATATTAACATAATTAAGAGTGTGACTGAAACTACTAAAATCAACTTGCAATATATATAAAAACTAAAACTAGAATAAGAGTTTTTTTTTTCAGTTTTCCACTGCTCATTAGACAACATCTATGAAAGCTTAGTCTTACACCCCGCATTTTACCTCTATAACATGTATAGCATCCCATGCTCCTTCCTCTAGATAGCCCCGGCGACCTTGCCCTGTCTTCGAACCATCTTAAATTATGGAAACTTCATGTTAGAAAAAGATCAAAAGGATGAAAACTAGTCAACTATAGTCCATTAGAAATTAGAATGTAATCAAATAACAGACTTACCTTTCTTTATCAGAAAGCAAGCCACGAAACCATCATTGTCATCTTCCCATACATAAACTGATGAAATGCCACCTTCATAATATCTATGACATTATCCATTAATGGTGCATGTTGTTTTAAAACAATATACATAAATAAGTAACTGATTACATTCAGATAAGTAGCATATTTCTTGGTTTTCTTTCACATGAAACAGAAGTATGGGAATAAGTTGCTAGATAGAAAAAAAAAATCCTAACAAGACATCTTGAAAACACATAAACCAAAAAAGACGTGGTAAGTAAAGGACCTCACTGGTCACGATATATTGCAAAGATATCATTTGCTTCAATTTCAAGGTTCCTCAACTCTAACGAAGGGAGGGAGCCATCTTCAAGTGGTGGATGGTATTTGTTCGACCAAGGTGATCTGCAGAAAGGAACAGGATAAAATAAGTTTAGCATTGTCCTTAACCTTAACTAAAAACTATACATATTAACAGAGAAAACAGAAAGGGAACACTTCATCAGAACCAAATTACAGATCTGCAATCCGAAGTGAACTCTTTAGCCATAACCATCTAATGAATTAGCTACTTGTATTGATAATTTGATCTCCATTTCAGGAATAAGTTGTCCATAAATATACTGGCAAAAAGATAACAAACTGAAACTGATTTTGCTCAAAGGAAATAAAATTCAAGATAAGAATACCAAAGAGAACGAAAGAAGCATGATTCACAACAAAAGACTTAAAAAACACAATGACAACAACACAAGCAACAAGCATAGAAAATCAACCTGTAAGAGTCAGCATCTCTATTATATTCACACAGGATGAATTCCTTCCCACAGTCCACATCACACATAACCTGCATTGCCATCAGAAATTTTAGAATAAATAAATAAAAATTAAAAATTTGAACAACAAAATGGCCACACAAAAAAGTTATGGATAAATAAATAAACTTCTAAAAAAAACACTATTTTTGTCACCAAACCATTCTGCAAACTGATAAAAATCCCATTTCCCCTGAAATTTTCTGCACCTAATTCTCAGAATCTAGAGGGAGAGAGAGAGAGAGAGGGAGAGAGGGTTACCTGAAGGGGCTGATCAACTTGAGAGAGGAGATCGGAGGAGTGGTGAGGCATTAGGCTGAGAAGCGCAGAGAGAGCCGTCTCTGTGTGCTTCGGCGGAATCCTCCTCATCAATCCCATAGCTGCGTCCATTTTTCCAACAACCACCACAAGCTTCTTCTTCTTCTTCTTCTTTCTCTCTCTTCGGTTTCTCTCTCTGAAGAGCGAGAAGAATACGCAGTGCAGTGCAAAATCAGAATTTGGCGTTTTATGTTGGTTAAAGAGATTTTTGTGGAAATGGATCCTCTCCAGTTTTTTTAACACTTGACAAAATACAGTGTAATTCTCACCTTTGATTTTAATAGTGGAACCAGAAATAAATAAGAGAGAGAGAGTGGTGAATGGTTAGATTAAACACTGCATACCATCCAGTTTTTTATTCACTGGAGACGATCCACTCCCGATTTTTATTTGGAGCTTGTTGTTCTTTTCTGATCCGACTTTCCCTCCATCTATGCCTCTTTTCCCTTTTCCGCAAATCTTATATCCAAAAACAAATTAATATTCAAATGCAATTAAATTTACTAAATTATTAATTTAAAATTTATATTGCAGGTAGGTTAAATGTAATTTTTATTTTATTTAGAGGTTATGTTTTATCACAGAATTATTATTTAGACATAGTCATTTTTAGTTCTCTCAATCCTCTGTTTTATTTTGAAGAATAACAAGAAATGACTAAGAAATAAAGGTTTAATTAGTGTATTAATTTTTATAATTTTATTAAATTTTTAATTAAATTTTTATATTTTTTTAATTAAATTATTATATTATTTTTAATTTTATAAT
>NC_029780.3:116878671-116898280 GCF_000817695.3 Arachis duranensis | reverse complement strand
TCAAAAAAAAAAAAAAAGATGATCTAGCTAGGACCCAACTTGGGTTAGTTATTTATGTGATTATAATGGGATAATTTTCCATTATAAATTACAACATACTATACTCGAGATTTTTAGATCTTATTTAGGCAGTATTTAAATTGGGTAGAACTCTTTTAAAATGAGAGAATTAATAAAGTGACAAAGTATAGAGTTAATTATTTTTAAATTAAGATAATAAATTTTATATATAATAAAAGTTATAAAATTAATAATAATTAATCTCTTATATTATTTTATAATTTTTTAAAAAAACTAAATTCATTCAAATTACTCGTTATACGAACAAATTGTGTATTTTATATTGGAAGTCCTAAATTGTTTTTAGCTATCTTTTTTTAGTTTTTATTTGAAAAAAACAATTTGAATTTAATTTTTATTCATTTAAAAATTAAAAAATAAATAAAAATTCCGATCATTACTCTAAATAAATATATTTAAGTCAAATATTTATAGTGCAAATTTTTGTGCAATGTAGCTGTCATCCTAAAACTCGAACTTTGTTTAAAAAACCCTAAACTTTGGATGGATGGTAGGGTTCACTAACCCTAACAAATCATTATTGATGTTAATGGATTGCATTTTCAATTTGAATAGTTGGCGTGACATGTATATCCCTTCCAATTCATACATATACATGATAACAATTAACAAGCATAGGGCCATTATTATTATCTTATCCCACCATCATCGAGGAAAAGGTATGGAAGGGATTTAAGTTGTTTAGGGGATTCAACCTTTTTCCCACATGCTGAATTGTCGGTTTGGAGGAGTTTGATTGAAACCTTCAAGGCACCAAATATTGGAAACATGGACAGACAAAGCATTTTAGAAGTAGCTTTTGTCCTTTTTCTTTCTTTTCCTCCCAAAGTGGTCATAGGCTCGTTAGCAAGTTTATTTCGGCTAATTTTATTTTATATGAAAAAAATATTGGTGTTTTGTTAAAAATGAGATTATTTAATGTAATTACAGGTGAGTGAATTTTACAGGTAAAAAATCAACACGCAGGATCCATCTTCCAACATGTAAAGTGTGTGTTGGATATGTGTCAATGTCAACATCATGGTGTTGAACACTTTTTTTATACATCTACAATACTGTAATACACTTCAAATATCAATATTCAACCAAAATACCATCATTATCTCCATATTAAAAATAATTTCTGATTTATTTCCACATCGATTGAATTATTTTTGTTCATAACGGAAATCAAACAAAATTTGCAGTTTTTTTTTTCATAGAAGTTTCAAGTAAATTCAACATTGAGCATCCTATCAGGAACTAAACACTAACTCTAAGCTCTTCAGGTGTTTGTATACAAATATTTATAAATCACTTATCAAAAGACAATTTTAAAATGGTGATTATTTCAATAAAGTCATCTTTATATGAAAATGATATTGGGAATCATTAAATGGTTTGACATATTTGACTAAACCATCTAATAGTTTACAACATCACCTTGTCTTTATGGAAGTAGCTACTTTTTAAAAAAGTGTATCCAAAATATATAATTAGATCCAGCATAAAATTGAAAGCTGAAAGTGTCAAAACCAAGCAAACTGCTGTTCACCTGCATTCAGTTTTGGTCATTACTCATTTCAGTTAATCTCATTTGAGTCATTTCATGTACTCACAAGAATGAAAGATTAAATACAACAAAGTGCTAGTATCCAAGTAAATAGCAGGTTAGGGTGAGTAATTTTGCATCAACAATTGATAATTAATTATCTTTGGCTCTTTTGCTCACAATAAAATCTTGGAGGGACTTGAATAGCCCAGATAAAAAGATTGCAATCTACATAAGAACTTTCGATTAGGAAAAAAGTGATCACTTGATAATACAACCTATGTAGGAAGGCCTACAATGTTGAGATGAGCAGTATGAATATGATCTTCATGTTTTGAGTCGAATTTGGAGCGGCGCTCTTCATATGATGCTGCATTTAGTTCAGTATGAATAAGTCAGTAAACAACATCTAGTGTGAAGCTTACAAGAACAAAATTCATAAACATTCCAAACACATGCATTTGAGTAGATTTCTATACAAACTTTAAAATATAGGTGACTGAAACTCACGCTCAGTTGGTCGCAACATAATAGGGACATGTGAAGGTTTCTTTTTTCTTTCTCGAGTAGGTTGATCTGGAAAAGGATCAGTTATCAGCATTAGACCACTGTAAACACAAGGAATACGACATTAATTCGGGAATGCATTTTGCAGTACCTTCTGATAAAGGCACACAATTAATAAGTGCCTCATGAAAGATAGCAGCTTCAAGCTGGTAACTTTGGCATTCGTTCACCAAGTGTACATGCAGTGCTTCTCCAGAATCTATATACAAGATAAATTAATGAAGTGATAGTATCAAATTTCTCTAAATAGAATGTGCAACTAGGCAAGCGAAGAAGAAAAATTGGAAAGACGATGCATCTCCAATATGCTAACTGGTACTGGATTTCTAGAAAGAATCCAGTGAAACAGCAAGTCACTATGTTCCGTAATCTAGGAAAAAATCAGAACTACCTGATGAGCATATAAACTTAATATCTTCAAATTCACATGACTGAAGAACCAATGGAACCTCCGAAGCCATGGTGTACTGAGGTTTCCTTGGGATACTAGTAGTGTCCAGTAGCATATCAATTACCTACAAAATTTAAGCAGGGAAGTGTTTAGCTCAAAGTACTAAAATTGGCTTCGGCAAGTAAAATTGGAAAATGTCATATAATACACATGCGGCCATCAGTAATCAGACAGGAATGGCTTTACCAGACACTCTTAAAGGACGAACAAGGCAACAGCAAAACAAAATTTTAAAGAGATTCAGTTGAGAGTTTTAGGTACCCACATTTGGAGATTCCAGGCCTTTGCCAATCATGAATAGAACAGCAACCATGCAGCGAACCTGGTGCCATAGGAAAGCACTGCCTCTGATTTTAATCACCCAAAGTTCATTATCACCATACCTGCAGATAAACATGAAAATGATGCACAAATTTCAAGCCCAAAAACACTGAATTCCGAAATGAAACAGAATTAGAATTTCTCTCCTCGTATAACATAGGGTCTACCAATTGCCAACAAAAAAGTCTCAGCTTGTTCTACATCTTAGATTTTTATCCTATGTTTTCCTAACCTTAGGATTCACTCACAAACACACAAACAAAAACACATATAAGGGTCAGAAAAATTGTCTACCAATCTTAACCTCACATCTGTGGGAGACATCTCAAGTGATGTGATATTCCTCCTGTAGTTGTGCACATTTGCAGCATCCATTTTGCAGAAGTTTCTAAAGTCATGTTCTCCTATCAATTTCTTCCCGGCGCTCTCCATTGCCTAATGGACATGAACCAAAGAAAAATTTATAAAATTCACAATTTCACATGTCTATTGGAATCAGAGAAAAGGCGGTTTTGAGATCTAAAAAGATTGCAAAGGGGTAATGTTTTCCTACCAGGATATTCAAATTTTCTTTCCAAAAGAAGTATTTATACTGCCTACTTAAACAGCTGAACCTGCATCCACAAATAAGCAAGGGACATGATGAAAAAATACTATAATTCAAAATATCAAGCTTAATTATTTAATATTTTAAAATTTGATTTATTGCAATGCCGTTTCAATTTGAAGGGTAAGTAAATGAAAATATTCCAGCTACTTCATATGATTCAATAAATCTGTTGAGTATGAACTTCACCACAACAGTATGGTTTACCTAACCATATCAAACCTACTTCCCCAATCAGTTGTTCCCCGTTGCTCTCAAACTCAGTATAACTTGATATTCATTTAGAAAATGAAGTTAGAGATCCAAACCTTGCATGGAAATTGACTGGAACAGGACACCAGCCCATAATGCGAATATCATTTGGAAGGACTCGATTGAGCACCCTCACATAATCAATTTCCCTTTCTGCAGTTTAAAAAAGAAAAAAATATATATATTTGTTTTACAAAATGGGGGAAAAGAAATCTGTACAATTGTCAAATTGTTATAGTTATAGAAAATAGTCAAGAGCATGGTTCAATCATCAATGATTAAAAAACTGCCAAAAACCCATAACATAAAGAGCATTATAAAGAAAACCTGCTAAAAGCATTGAACCCAAACCTATTACAACAAAGCAGCCTAATAAGTAATCCAGTTGGTATCTATGCGGGGTACAAAATATGTTAATAAGAGGTGGTAAGAGGAAGGGAAGAAATCAAACTTCATACACCAATAGAAATAACCCTATGCCATCCACATAAAATGTTAATGTTAAGACTTTAACTGATGTTGTAGTCAGATATATATAGTTTGGTTGTATGATTAACACTTGAAAATTTAATTTCTAAAGGTATTAGTAAATCCTGGGAAATTTTTATGGAAAAAATTGTTTCATGGTAATATCAGATCCACCATTAAATGTCTACTTGTGTGAGCTCTAAAGATTGTTCTGCTAACCATATTGACTTTCTAAAGCAATTTCTCCAGAACCTACATCATTTGATCCAGATATCTTGAGGTTTGATCTCAGGAAAAGAGCTATCACCTGCATCAAAACGTTACCAAATGAGAGAACCAATAAAGTAACAAGTTATTAATAGATCACATAAATCCACAAATCAACAGCATAATAGTCTTAATCATAATTAGAAATTTGATGCTGATACATCCTCTTAAAATAATAATAAAAACTCGGATAGGGTGCCAAAGAATGTCTTATAGAAGGTTTTGAAAAAGAAAAGAGTAAGAATCACATATATTCGTGCAATTGTACGATGGGGCTACAACTAGTGTGAAGATTCAAGATGGTGACAAAGAAATTTCCTATTAGTATATGATTACACCAGAGATCATCCTTAAATCTATACTTTTTCACATTAGTTTTGGAAGTACTCACATAACATATCCAAGAACCTGTGTCATAGTGCATGCTTTTTGCCGATGATATCATCCTTATGAGAGAGTCAATGGAAGACCTAAATAAAAAGTTGGATTTACGAAGAGAAGCTCTAGAAGTGTATGGTCTGCACATAAGCCGTAGCAAGACGGAATATATGGAATGTAAATTCAGCCGTCGAAGGGAAAACCCTAATAAAGAGGTGAAGATTAAAGAAAACATTCTACGAAAAGTTAAAAGTTTTAAGTATTTTGAGTGCATTATACAGGATAATGGAGAAATTGAACAGGATGTAAATCATAAAATCCAAGCAGGTTGGTCAAAATGACGGGGTGCGTTTGGTTTTATATGTGACAAAAAAGTATCTTTAAAACTAGAAGGTAAACTCTATCGCACTGCTATCAGACCGGCTATGCTTTATGATACAGAGTGTTAGGTGGCCAAAAGGAAGTATGAACATAAGTTAAGTGTGTCAGAGATAAAGATGTTGAGATGGATGAGTGGTCATATGCGATTGGATAAAATAAGGAACGAAGATATACAAGAGAGAGTTGGAGTAACACCTATTGTGAAAAATATGGTAGAATCGCGTCTCAGGTGATTTTGACGTGAGAAGTAGACCGACAGAGCACCCAGTCAGGAGGGTGGCTGAGATGGAAGATGGACAAAGGGTGAAAGGCAAAGAAGACTTAGGAAGACCATCCATGAGGTGGTCAAACGAGATATACATGTAAACTAAGAAGCACAGACACGGACACGGACACGGGACACGACACGGACACGGACACGGAGACACACCAAAATTAAAATTTTACCGGACACGGACACGGCATATATATATTAAATTTTAAGAAAAAAAATCAAAAGTCATAATATATATCATATATATAATATGAAGTCAAAATTTACAATTGAACTTATAATCACTTCCTAACCCCTCAAAAAAAAAAAAAAACACATGGAGTATTCTTTAACTATCTTTTGAACTTCACTACTTCCTATTTCCATATCCTTTCCAAAAAAATATGGGGCATCAATTCTAATGATATATCCAAAAAAAGCTATGCTCAGAGGACCGGCGCGCAGAGGACTTGCGTGCAGAGGACGGTGCGTGGAGGAGGGTGACTTTTGCTATGCTCTGAAGGTGAAGGGTCGTGTAAAAAATGAGGGTTGTTTTTTTATGAGTTATTTAAAATGTGTGAGAGACTCCTTGTGCTTATGGGGTCCAAGATTTTTTTGGGTTAAAGGTAATTTTTTTTTAAAAAATTTCTGCAATTTTTACATGCCAATCGTGTCCTGGCGTGTCCAATGCCGGGTCCTCGTGTGTCCATTGCCGTGTCCTCGTGTGTCCAGTGCCGTGTCATGGCGTGTCCGAGTAAAAAAAAAAATTTTTTTTTTTTGCGACATGTGCTCAGGTGTGTCGGACACGTGTCCACCGCGTGTCCACCGCGTGTCCGACACGTGGACACGGCAGTAATTTGGTGTGTCCGTGCTTCTTAGCATGTAAACGATATCTCTGTAGACATGATACATGATAGAGCTCAATGGCGTCGTTTGATCCATGTAGCCGAACCCCACCTAGTAGGACAAGGCATCGTTGTTGTTGTGACAAAAACTAAAACAATTTGAATTATCAAGGATTGCATGATAAAACTATCATTGTTTCCAGGGAAAGTAAGATATCTTCCAAAAATGAAAAGGCATCAGACAAAGGAAATGATAGGAAAACAAAGTAGTGAAGGACTGAAAGGAGCTCTTCAGTCCCTCTGTATAGATGCTAAAGGAGTTTCCTAGAAGAAATCACATATGAACTCTATAAATATCTGTGAATCTCATTCAAGCCAAATACATCAAAGGATAGCATATAAACATCAATGTATTAGTCATAGTAAACAGAAAGCACACTCCCTTTCTTCTTCCCCCTTTCAACATTAACTTACTTGTCCAACAGAGGAAACACCTTTGTCTGTTCTACCACATCTTGAATACTGTGACTCCTTCCTGTCACCAACCAAAAGCCTAGTTTTCTCTAGAGCTTTGAAAATTTCAGACTGCAAAAAAATGTTCTAAGTTAAATAAAAAATAAAATCTCACAGTCAATGCCAAGCTGATTTTTTTTTAAATAACTATGCACATGGTGTACATCCAGAAAAATAAAAATCTATATGAGCATCGGATGTTTTGTTGTTAGTTCTCGATCAATTTTTTCTCCCAGAAAATTCAGAATTATTTTCTTGTGTATCTGCAACATAACAAACCTCAACAGTTGGTTCCATTTGTGCCTCTGAAGCAAAACCATAGTACCTGTATTTAGCCAATACCAAACTGTTAAAATGCCTTCATATTCATTATCACATGAAATCTATATGTTTCTAATTCAAGGAATACAGGTAAAAAGGTGAAATAAGAAGAAGGAAAAACACAAAGGTTATACATCCAATGCTCTGAGGATGTACAACTTATTAAACAGCTGTCTTTTCAGTAAAGATGGGCAAATTGTCTGGAAAAAAACAAGGCCAGATGTAATAGTGACGATACATATACCTTTTTCCAAAGTACATAACTTTTAAAGCTACATATCTCTTGCTGTGATGATTCATAAACCTCGAGTTATAGCCTGCACCAAGATGCAGAAGTTAATTCGAAATGCCAACTTGTTTTGCTAAACTCATCTTGCTCATGAGATTAAAAACAAATTAGGTCCTTCGTCATTTAAATTTCATTACAACCTACAACATGTGATGTGGAAGGGGCAAACCATGTATACAGAATAGATGATTCAGACAAAATGCCCCCTCGGAGCTGAGAAACAGGAACATAGAAAGCATACAAATCAATAAATCACTGAATTCATTAAGTCCATTAAACACAGCTGACGCATTTACTGAAGAACAGAAAGTGAAGCTTTCAGTTTGCAAGTTAATTTTTATAAAAAATTTCAAGCCATCATGTGTTTGAAGAAAAGAAGTAAAGCCTTGGAGCAACCATTGAGCTTTGAGGTCACCCATTCAAGCCATGGAATCAATTACTAATGCATTCAGGCTACCCCTTGGGTGCATCCCTTTCATTGATCTTGTGTACTAGGCGGCCATGTGTTTGAAATAAAATTAGGATGTAGAAAAAGAAACCTGGCACATTTTCTATCTTTTCTCCTGATTTCCTGTTGCCTTTTCTCGATTTTTTTTCTTTAGCATCAGTGCCATGAAATTTCTTCTCCACCTGCTTCATATTTACACAAAATTTCACTCACTTTTATTCTTTTTTTTCATAGATGATTTCCTTTTTCACAATCACTTCTCTTTGGTTAGTATTTCCTACATGAAAACTGCCACTACGCTCTAACTTCCCAGGAGACTAAACAAAGAGCAAACTTTAAAAAAAAGAAACGAAACAATTTACTAGCTAACCTCTTGAATTTGACAATTAGCAAGTTGAGATAACAGCCTTGCATTCTCAGCCTCTAATTCCTGATTTTATAAACCGCAAATCAGTTAAAAACACACACACACATCCACACATATTTAGTTGCAATGTTGATTCTAAGTCTAGAATTCCAGATTAAACCCTCATCCCAGCAGAACTATTGAAAAAAAATAAAAAAATAAACATAAACATAACAATATCAGCAAATCCTTTAGCTCAGTTCACTGATTTTCATATCTAAATGTCTACAAAATACAATGAAATCTTAAGTGGGTCTAAAACTACAAAAAGTATTCCATCTATCCGAGATGACACTCATGAAATATTATTTTCCTGAAAAATAGAATCGGAGTTGAAAGGAAATACCTTGACCCTGGCCTGCAAGGTGGCTATGAGGTCACTGTTGTCACCACCATTCAGTTGCGTCGCCATGCTTAAAGCACAGTTAGAGTTATGTTAATAGTGACAATGATTAAAACGAAACAAAACCAAACCAGAGCGTGCAGGTTTGGTGCAGTTTCTGAAGCCCAAACCGTAACGGGAACCAATCTCCGCCCCTTCTTGTTTTGTTTCAAATTTCTGCAGACTGAAAACAGAAGCTGAGAAAATTTGTGAATTACAATTTACAACATCGTTTTCGAAAATTCACCTTTGAATGAAATATGGGTAAAGTGGTAGACCGACATTTTTTCACTTGGAAAATCCTAATGAGTTAAGCCCAAAATGGTCCAGTCACATCCGCGTCCCGTACTAAAATCGAATTTGAGATTTTTTGGTGATCAAAATAAATTAAACAAAACAAACAAAATAAGGAAATGCTTAAATAGAGGAGCAATTCCATTTAAAATTATTCTTAAACTCTTTCTAAGGTAAAAGAAGCTCTACATGCGAAAATTATAACTTCATCGCCATCTTTGTCATAGTATCTGCCACCGTGTTTGTATCTCTCATAATCAAACGAAAGTCAACACACCAATTCCAATGCATGATATCTCTTATTTTGAACACCAATAGATCAATAAACCCAAAACCATCTTGAGTAATAAGATTAAATGCTTCCACACAATCCGTCTCACAAATAACATCTCATTGACCCACATCCCAAACTAAGAGATTTTAATTGCATTAATTACGTTTTTTACATTTACAAAAATGTACCAGGTTAATCTCTTACCAATCTTCCATTAGCAGTATGATGATTTGGGTTGATGACGTGGTATGATAGTAACACGTGTTACTCCATGCAGTGGCGGATCTATGGGGGGACCTAAGGTGGCCATGGTCCCCCCCAAAATTTAAAAAAAATAGTAAATAGTAATAATTAATAATATTAAATTTATTTTTATATATAATATTGAAAAAAATATAAGTTACAAAATTTTATAAATTAAAATAATTAAAAACTGCACTATGTATTAGATATTTGAATTATTGTTGCTCTTGTTAACAAATAGCCCATTCTAATAATTAATAAAAATGGTTCTATTATACTAGCCCAAGCCCATACTATTAATTAAAGTAACACTAGTACATTTTTCAAATATTTGTTTCAAGCCATTAGAGGCATCAGCGCCACTTTTCTCTCTCTTTTAGTGGTTTCCAAACTTTTGGTCTTCTACTCTTCTCATTTTAATTTTCTTTTCATACCAAAACAAGACATATGAAGAAAAACCATTGAAGAGAAGTGAACAACAAAATATTAACCATTGAATACACAACAAAGATTCAAAGAGGTATATTTCAATTTTTTTTAAGTTAATGACAATGTCAAGTATTATTTACATTATTTATTTAAAATAATTAATTTATTTTTTTTTATAATGGACAGTGTTCAAAGATTGAAGTGAGGACAAAACTCAATAGAATTATTTTTTTGTGAGACTTGGAACAAAAAATAATCAGGTAAATCAATAACTTTATTTTTGGTTATTATATATTTGTGTTTCTAAAATTATTTGTTATTGCTCAATAGGTTTAATATTTTTTTAAAGAAAATAATATATATGCAATTATTTTTGTTTTTTTTTTTTTAGATAGTTCAAGTTAAGTTAAAAATGTCAAAGATGAAAACAATTCACTCATTTTTCAAGAGAAAAGAGAGAATATATGATGAACAAAATTCAGCTTCAGATTCTTTGAGTAATGTTCAAAATATTATTGAACAACCTGTGACACAACTTGTTGAGCAAGATATTCAACCCCCTGCTTCCAAAATAGCAAGGACTGAAATAGATCAAGTTAATATTGATACATTGATGCGTGATCCCGGAAAGCATCCGCAAATTTGGAATTATCCTATCAATCAACAAGATAAAATCCGTAGAGCATACATAAAGTTTGGACCATATCAATTTATTATGGATGAGTACCCTCTTTTTGGTCTAGAAAGTCATCCTCATCGTTTCAAAGCTCATTGGTTTAAGAGTTTTTCTTGGCTAGAATATTCGCCAGAAGTGGATGCTGCATTTTGTCTTCCATGCTATTTACTTTCTAGAAAATCAAGTCCATTCACATCAGGAGGATTTCACAATTGGAAAAAAGTGAATAATGGAAAGGATTGTGCATTTTTATCTCATGTGGGTAAATCTCTTAATTCTCCTCATAATATTGCTGTTAAGTCTTGTAAAGATTTGCTCATCAATTACAGCTAGCTCTTGTTGCCGCGGCTAAAGAAGTTGTTGATGTTCATGCTTTTCTCCAAAGTTTGAGTAATATTATCAATGTTGTGTGCTCTTCTTGCAAACGCAATGATGAATTACGATCTCCTTATGCAACTGAAATTTCCCATTTAGTTGCAACTAATCAAATTGAAACAGGAAGGGGAGCAAATCAAATTGGCACATTAAAAACATCAGAAGATACTAGGTGGAGCTCTCACTTCAACTCAATTTGTAGCCTTTTACGTATGTTTGGAGCAATAACTTCAGTTCTGGAAGATTTGGCTACTAATGGATCTACATATTCTCAACGTGGTGATGCTACTTATGCTCTTAAATCTTTATTATCATTTGATTTTGTTTTCATTTTGCATATAATGAAAGAAATCATGGGAATCACTGATAAACTTTGTCAAGCATTGCAACAAAAATCTCAAGACATTTTGAATGATATGCATCTGGTTTCTAGTACAAAGTCATTGATTCAACAGTTAAAAGATAGTAGTTGGGGAGCACTTTTGGAGAAAGTTAGTTCTTTCTGCAATGATCATGCTATTCAGATACCTGATATGGGTGCTTCTTTTAGTGACATAATTCGGTCTCGTCGTAAAAAGGATGTTGTCACTGTTGAACACCACTATCGTGTTGACATTTTTACTAGCGTGATAGATTTTCAATTGAAAGAGCTAAATAGTAGATTTAGTGAGCAAGCAACCGAGCTCCTCATACTGAGTACATCTCTAGATCCTAAAGATGCTTTCAAGTTATTCAGTGTTTGCAACATATGCAATCTTGCAAAGAATTTCTATTCTTTAGATTTTTCTGAGCAAGAAAAGATTCAATTGGATTATGAGTTACAACATTATGAACTTGATGTGGTTAAAGCTCCAGATTTTCAGAATTTGTCTACTCTTGCTGAATTGTATCAAAAATTGACAGAGACAGGAAAATCAAATATATATCCTTTAATTGATAGATTAATTCGTCTTGTTTTGACTCTTCCTGTGACAACAGCAACAACTGAACGGGCCTTTTCAGCTATGAAGATTATTAAAACAAGGCTTCGAAACAAGATGGAAGATGAATTTTTAGCAGATTGTATGATTGTATATATTGAAAAGGAAATTGCTTCAAAATTCACTTCAGAGATGATAATTGATGATTTTAGTTCCATGAAGCATCGTCGAGCAAGTTTAAAAATATCAAAATCTTAAAGTATGTAGTTGAACATTGACTTTTATATAATATAATAACTTTTTTTATATATATGCTACAAATCATATTTTGTTAATTTTTTGTTATATTTTATATTTAATTGGCCCCCCTCTTATGAAATTTCTGGTTCCGCCACTGACTCCATGATTTAACCACGTATAATAATATGATGATGTGTTAATCAATGACACGTGGCATACTGACGTGGATGGTTGTGATATGTGTCACAATGCTATTTAGTCACGTGTCTGTTTGTGCCACGTGTCGCAACAATATTCGTCCACATGTCATCCATTATATCATTATTGTAGATGTTCCACTTCATTTTGCATTAAGTGGCTCATTTTAGTTCCTGAAATTAAATGTCGTGCACCAAATTAGTCATTTCACCAGTTTTTTCTCATTTTTTTAAAATTTAAAATTTTCAATATTTTAGATACATTAATTTCAATTCTATTTTCTCACGTCTAGTTTAAATACAAGTGCTTTTATAAAACTTTTTAAAATTTTAGTTTTAATTATATAATTTTTTCCATAATAATTTAACATTGGTAAATTTTGTGATATATAAGTATGTTATTATAAAAAAATAATTATATGATTGATTAGACACATTTTTTTCCGTTTCTTATGAAATATGCGTTTTCATTGTGTGTAAATGGGTTAGACCGAATGCACTTTAAGTATCCCACTACCATGTCCGACCTCTTCAGTCTAGACGAAAGAGGTCGAAGATGGTAGTGGGGTGCTTGAAATATCTTCACGTCAACTCCAATACAGCGGTTCAAGGTATTCGCAAGAGAAAAAATATTTTATAAAAGCACTTGTATTTAAATAACATGTGAAAAAATAGAATTGAAATTAATGAATTCAAAGATATTAATAATTTTGAATTTATAGAAAAAAAAAGAAAAAAAAAACTAGTGAAGGGATTATTTTGGTGCACAACATTCAATTTTAGGGACTGAAATGAGTCACTTAACATAAAGTGAGGGACTAATTTGGTGCATCTACAATCATGATATATTGGATGACACGTGGACGAATATTGTTGCGACACGTGGCCAAATAGCATTGTGACACGTGGCACAACATTCACGTTGGCATGCCACCTGTCACTGGTAAACACATCATCATACCATTACATGTGGCCAAATCATGGAGTGACACGTATCACTAACACGCCACATCATCAAACCATGTCATCACGCCGTTAATAGAAAATGGGTTAGGGACTAACGTGGTGTATTTTTGTCAATTTCAAAGACGTAATTAGTGCAATTAGAATCTCAACGACGATTTTAGTGCACGACGCCAATTTCAGGGACCATTTTAGGGTTTAACTCAATTCTTATTGTTGCAAATTATTTTGTTGAGAAATCAAAGGTCAACACGTTTCATTTAGGGGGTGACAATATACCCCTACCTGCAGGTACCCAACCCGATCCGTAACGAGTAGGGTTATCGTGCGGGTCGGATAGAGTACAGGTTGAGTTTTAACCTTATCTGATCAACTCACACTTTATATATTTATATGTTATACACTTATATAAAAATATGTTTTAAGTGAATGTTGAACGAAAGACTTCTCACTAAATGCAAAAGATTCTTAGCGACTAAAAGAAGATCATTAATTGATAATTTAATACTTTTTTTATATAAAAATCAATTCTATTTTAATTATCATCAAGTTATATAATAATGTTGCATCTCTTTTGTAACTCGCGGGTAGAATCGGGTACCTGCGAATTAAGAACGGGTAGGGTTAAGGTTGAAATATTCTCAACCCATAGATAGGATAGGGTTGAGTTTATATAAACATTTCAACTTGCGGATAGGATTAGGGTTGACTCCAAACCCAAACCTTACCCTACCATTGTCGCACCTAATAATTTCATTATAATTAGTCAAGTATTGACTACAAATAATAAATTTTATATGTTTCGTAATATTATTGTCTAAAAATTTTTATATGACTAATATAGTTATCGAACTAAAAATTTGGTCATTCAATCATCAACTCGAAATGGATCATCGTTTAAATTAGTTAAGCAATTACGTCAGTTAAATTTGATAAAAATCACACGACGTTAAAATAAATATTTTTTTAGGTTATGTTACGTGGATAACCTGAGATAGGTGGATTGGACCTTTTGGAATGGCTCAAGCGTTACTAGAGGATGGTCTCCGACTTGGTTCACGTTTGGGAGCTGCCGTTCGAGTTGTATATACAAAAGAAGGGAGGGGGTGGTACTGCAAAAACACTCCGATGCCTAAGTCAACAAGGGGTTAAGCAGGTTTAGAGAGTATTAGAACTTCGAGATTTATAGTGGTGATTCAATAACCACCGTTTGAGTAGTTCCACTTCTAGAGGTGGATAACCGTCCCTTTATTTTAGAGTTGTTGAGATATGGCTTCCAGAAGTGGGTCCAGAAATTTTAGAAGTAGTTACTTATTTGAATAAGTATTATTTGCTAGCTATCCTTCGAGCCCAACTTTATTCGAAGAAGTCTGTGTCGAATCCGACTTCATTCGGAAAAGTCTATGTCGAATCCGACCTCTTCTAAAGAGGTCGGCGGATAGAGGAAGCCAATCTTTAGATTGTGCCTCTCGATTTATTTAGACTTGGGTCATAATACTGGGTCAGAGTATAAACATTTTATTTTACCAAATTATTTCTATTTTTTATCTTTTATAGTTATAGAAGTATTTTTTTACAAAAATAATTTTAAAACAATATATAATGAAAGAATAATATTATCTATTAGAGGAAGTTATACTATTTTATATGCAAAATTATTATAATCCTTCTTGTACAAATACTTTATACTAGGATTTTTTCTGTAATAAAATAAAAAAAAGACTTTATTTAAAAACAAAATCATTCTCACATTCTATTTGCGAAGATCCAAATATTTTTTTTGCACCCGTAACAAGTTTATTGTCTCTCATTCATCAAAATTCGTAAATTTCATAAGATTTATTGTATGTTTAGACGAATTTTAAAAATTTAAAACTACAGATTTTAAAATGCCAAATTTAATTATGTCATCTTACTTAAGTTTTATATTTTTTTTAGTGTTAGGAAGTATCATTTTTATTACATTATTATTTTCGGCATGCATGTACGAATATACCACACACAATTAACAAGAAATAATTTGAACATATAATTTTATCCTTTTTTTAGATTTCTAAGAGTACGTAATTTTTAAAAAAATTAATGTAAAAGTACAAAATGTAATGTCGTTTTTAAATTAAGCTTATTTATATGTATTCTTGTGTATTTCTAGACGGAGACAATAATAAATTAATAATACCAATGTCATTGATCAACAGTATTAAAAAAAATCATACTTATTATTTGTATTCCCCAATTTGTATTAGTTCAACAAATTTACTTCAATATAAAAAAAATTCAGTTTAATTTTTTTAAATTAAATATTTTTTATTTTGTTTCAAAAAAATAATCTTTATACTACTCTATAACAAAATTAATTTTTTAATATATAAAAATAAGGATGGAAAATGAGTTTATTTTGAGTTTTTTTTTTATAATTTAAAAAAAATATATTATAACTGTCAATTTAAAAATTATCCAAAAAGTAGGACAAAAAACATTTTGATGGGCCTATTTTAAGTTTTTATCCGTCCATTATATAGACCTAGGTGGAATAAACGCTGCAGCCGCACTTTTCTCAATAAATAGCAGCTCTATTCCACTGCTTATGATCACATTGGTGAATTGATTTGATCATTGCAGAAGAAAGAAAAAGAACTTGTGACTATTCTATGCAATGATCTTTAGCAAATAGTGAGGAGGGATTAAGAATTGGTCAATAAAATCGGTGTTATTCTTTATATCTTATTTTATTTATTTTATTTGTGTTTGAGTATTTCTTGTTTGAATATTTTATTTTATTTTTTTTGTATCTCTGATTATTCTTCATATAATTCAACCAGCAAAATTCTCAATTCAATTACTTCTTTTTTCTTGAATTCAATCTAGAAGGAAAGTGGATTATCAAATAATATAATAGAAATTTATGCATATTATTTTATTGGACAATTTATAGTTCTTTTTACTCTTCAATAAAGTTTGATTTATTTTATATTAATTTTTTTAATAAAAACAATATAAATTTAAATTTTATAATATTTTTATTTGTATTTTAGTATTTTTTGGAGTACTTTTTTTATTTCTTTAATACTATATTATGACTTGATTAAATTGAATTTTTTCTAAAATATAATATGTCTCTTAAGTCTTAATTGATAATTTTGAGATTGGTAAGAAAAAAAATCTAAAATTTTTGAGCAATTTTATGCTTATTGTCTTATTAAATTTATTTGCAATATCCTTTTTTTGTTTTATGTATCTACAAATTATACATATTTTAAATTTTATATCAACACTTATCTACAGACAATTTTATATGCACTAGAGAATTATTTTTTTACTAATCAATCAAGTTTTTCATATTCTAAAGAAGTGAATGAAGAATAACCGTTTACAAACTAATTATTTATGGTTCAAATTTAAGATTCCAGTCAATTTATTGGTTAACTTTAATAATGAAAAAAATTGAATTGCTTTGAGATGAGCGTGTATATGACTATCAGACTATGTTTAATATAAGTCAAATTTACATTAAATTTATTTATGTTTTTGTCATCTGTTTTGATAACTCTGTATTATTAACTTTTAACAGTGGTAGATTGTTTTTGAGTTAAAATTTTATGTTGGGCATTAATATTATTTATAGTACAATTTAGATTGAATGATTTTTTTAGAATTCGATCTAATTTTAAATTGCTTGAATAAGATTAAATTTATAATTTTATAAATTAAATATATATAATAAATCTCAACGCCAAATTGAGCGTTGAATATGATTTAGGACAAATCTGGATTTGGAGATTAAGATTTTCCATGACTTGCAGACAGTCTTGAGTTCCAGAAGGTTCCTTGCCGGTGTGTTGATTTTAGGGGTGGTTTCGAATAGGTTGCCCTCAGCAATAGGTGGGTGCAATGCATGACGACGGCCAAGGTGTTCTTGAAACGCCAGTGCCGCCGAACTAAGAGTGTCAGGCCGCTGAGAAAGTGAGTGAAGAACAACCTTTACAAACTCTTTATTGATAGTTTAAATTTAGGATTTTAATAAATTTATTTGTCAACTATCATTAATTACAAAGGATTTAAATTATTTTGAAATGAGTCTGCATAAGACTTGTTTAATATAAGTCAATTTTACATTAAAATTTACGGAAAAGCTCTGCATACAAGCCATTAGGGCTTGTATGCTTTACAAGTTTATTAAATAATAAATTTAAAATACTCGCTCCTCCAGGTACGTTGATTACACGCGCTATATAATATGCCGCGTATATCTAACTTCCAAATTTAAAATATTTGTTTCCTTCTTCGTTTTCGTTATTTTGAGATTTGGTTGTTCTTCTTCTCGCGCGTTTTCGCTCATTCTTCTCCATCGATCTTTTCCTCTTCTTTTCTCACTGGTATGTTCTTCGTTTACGTTCTATTTTTCTCTCTCTGCAACTCGAGCTTCGTTTTCTCTGTTGATTTGTTGTTTTCTGAAATCAAAGTTCGAACTCGTTTTGAAGATAATGGATCCTTCAAGCTCAGATTCTGCGCTGAATCCAGGCGATGTGGATTATGAATTTGAATCTAACGAAGTTCCTGAGGTTTGATTTACAGTAATTTGTATAGCATTGTGTAGTTTAAAAATTCTGTGTATTGACAGTTTATGGCTTTAAAGGTCATTCTGTAGTTGAGTTGTTGTGGTTCGGGTGTATCATATTAGACATGATTGGGTGTATTTGTATCATATCTATGGGTGTATTCACAGTTCTGACGGTTTATTGTGCAGCCTCTCTCTGTTGTTGATGACGAGCTTGTTCCGAAGGTTGGAATGACCTTTAGGACCCTTGAAGATGCCGGAAAATTTTACAGGGACTATGCCAAGGCTGCAGGTTTCTCTACAAGAGTTCGGTGCACAAATAGGAAGGGAAACGAGATTAAGAATCAACTGATTACATGTAGCAGAGAGGGAAAATGGAAATCTAAAATATCTCCAACCGAGAAGACCAATCCGACAGCCGGTTTAAACTGTCCTGCAAGAATTTATATACACACATTGAAGGATGTCGGTGCTTGGATCATTTCAAAGGTTGTGCTGGATCATTCACACCCCTGCTGTCCAAGCAAAGCAGAGATGCTCAAACAGCACAGGGAACTAAGCATGTCCATTCGTCGTACGATAGAGAATAACGACGAGGCCGGTATCAGACCAAGCAAAACCTACCAATCATTTGTTGCGGCTGCCGGGGGTCACCGCGAGTTAAATTTCATCGAAAAGGACGTGAGGAATTACATTACCAGGGAAGTGCAGAATGTTTCCGAACAAGAAGATGCAAAGGAATTCGGGAAATATTTGTTAAGGATGAAAGAGAAGAATCCGAATTTCTTTTTCGAGCTCCAACTCGAGGAGGATCAATCGATTAAGCTGGCCTTTTGGGCCGACGCAAGAAGCAGAGCGGCCTGTGAGTATTTCGGAGACGTCATTTCATTCGACACCACCTACAATACAAACAGGTAACAAACTGTCCCTTTTTATGATGCTAAATTAATTTATTTTTACTAATCCGCAGCAGAGGTGTATATTGGATGTGTCATTGGGTGTATTCTAAGCATTGGTTGGGGTGTACCTAATGATTTTGCATTTTGGACCATGGCAATTCGTTTCAGGTATAATTTGGTCTGTGGTTCTTTTGTCGGGGTGAATCACCACGGCCAGTCAACACTTCTCGGATGCTCTTTGATGAAGAACGAAGAAATTGAATCATTCAAATGGTTATTTCAATGCTGGCTTCGTTGCATGGGAGGAAACGCTCCGAAAGGGTTTCTCACCGATCAGTGCGCATCAATGAAAAGGGCTTTAGAGGCCTGTATGCCAACAACAGTTCACCGCTGGTGTATTTGGCACATCATGAAGAAGATTCCAAGCAAATTAAACGGGTACAAGGCACACGCCGATATCGAACAACAAATGAGCCATGTTGTTTGGAACTCTCACAGCAAAGACTCATTCGATAGGAATTGGAACGATTTTCTGGTGAATTTTGGTCTTGCGAACAACAAGTGGCTCTTAGGTAATGTGTTTTTAAATTCTGCAGCAGAGGTGTAAATTGTACTATCTCTCGGGTGTATTTTACTGTGTGTGTTTGGGTGTATTATGCAGATCTGTACGAAGACCGTCACATATGGGTTCCTATCTATCTGGATCACCACTTCTGGGCAGGGATGAGAAGCACACAAAGGAGCGAGAGCATGCATTCATTTTTTAACAAGTACATCACC
>NC_029780.3:116873922-116877517 GCF_000817695.3 Arachis duranensis | reverse complement strand
GTATGCTTTGATTTTTTGCTTTATGTTTTACCACCTGTAATACAGTTTTTGAATACATCACAGACAGTTTAGCAGCACAGATAGTTTAACTATGGTAATAAATATACATTGAATAAATTGAATGGCAAACATTTACATCATTTGTTTAATTTACAAGCTACCCATTTACATCCTCAGAATTAATCTGACAAAACGGACTCAATAATACAGAGGATGGCTTCGACAGCCTTATAGCACTACTCTCTCTAATTGCCCGATCTCTCTGTTTATTCATCTCACTGAATAGTATCCGGGAAGCATACTCCACTCTGTAGTGGTCCACCTCCTCCTACAATTAAAAAGTATGTTATTTTTAAACAGAAATATTAATTCAGTAAAGTAATACAGAGTTATATAGTTCTAAAGACATTTACCTGTGTCCAGTTATCCCATTCATACTTCCCCTTTTTAATGTTTTCCGGCTCTATTAACTCAAGCCACTTCATTACGTAAATAGCGCAGTCATAGCTGAAAACCAAGAAAATAAATTACAAATCTCATTTACGAAAGTTTAAGGTTCAGAGTCACAAATCTATACCTTGTTTTTTGGCCTGAAATTTTAACATATGATGCTTTAATTTCCTTCTCCTTCTCGCCTTTCTCGAGAGGTTTCCCGCCGGCATATGCTATCAATCTCGAAAATACATATCCCTTAAATACCAAAACAAGTCAGTAATACACCCGAATCAATTGACAAGACACACCCAACTTAATATGGAATATACACCCAACTCAAATTTCAAAATAGACCTATGTATTAAAGTAAAGAAGACAGAGGGAACTTACAGTGAATTTATTAAGCTGCTTTCTCTGAGGGCTTGGAGCTTTTTTGTGTAGCGGGTCAAGTATTTGACATTTCCGCGTTCTTGTATTTATTAGCCACAACCACCAATGTCCCGTGTGGCAAACAGGAGCAAAAATCTGAAGGATTTCCACATTTCAACAGTCTGTTATTTTATTTGGCATATAAGTAAGTAAGCGTACTAACAAATTTACGAAACAAAAACTTACATATGGATGCGAACTTAATTTTTTCCTATCTATGAAGGGAATGAAATTGGGGTAGGCTTCCACCCTGAATTCTTTGTTCGTTTTTGGAGATATGAATTCCCCGTTTGGGTGATCAGAAAGTGCCATGCTCTGCAAGAATTGCAATACAAGAAATGAAAACATGAACATAAACAACTTACACCCAATCTAAGCTAGAAAAATACACCCAAACCTATTCATAAAATACACCCAAAGTTCCTAGAAGTAACACTTACCACAATATCTGGGGGGAGACAGTATATTTGTGCATGAAACCTCTTTTTCTTTTTCTGGTTTAGGATGAGGCAGATGGCAGATACAACCTAGAAATCAATTTTAAATTAATAACCATTGCAGTTGACTTTGGTGTAAAAACATTAATATTAGTCTAAAATTACCTGACATTCTATATCACTGTTTGCCTGGAGGGATGCAAGGTGCGTTCTCATCAAAATGTACTGTCCTTGGCCAGTCAGAGTGCATATCTCCTCAAACTCGTTACTGTTGCCCTTTGCATCCTCCTTCACTCTCGTCCCCCAGATGTAGCACTTTTCTTTCATATCATCCAGATTTTGATTTGTTCCCCCCGGTGTTTCCAACTTAGCAGAACTTTCTCCCCCAGTCTCCCTCCGAATTTGCGGACTTTCGTCTTTTCCCTTTGACGCACTGCCTGCTAACTTTTGGACCAAACTGTCCAATTGTTCCAGCATAGTTGCAGCTTCTGGAGATTTTTCCCTTTCGGTGTCCTGCGTCGATGCCCCCTCCTGGCTTGAATCTGTCAATCCAAGGCTGAATGATGGCATCGGCAGATCTGTTTTAGGAACATAGCTTGCTGTCCGTGCCATCATCAACAGGGCAGCAGCTTCCTCGGCGTCTGGATGACTGCATCATTATGTATAAGAAAAAGAGTAAGAATATACGGATGACAAGCAAAGATTGATTCTAGTCTAATTAACTTACATTTTTGTTGGAGCTGGGGGAAGCTTGGGTGTTGTTTCTTGATGTTCTTTGGGGGTTTCAGGAGTGCTGCACAGTTGCACAAAATCGATCAGGAAGAGTATACACCCAAACTCATAGCAAATATACACCCAAACCCTAAACAAATATACACCCAATACTATTTTCTTACGTTTCTCTAGCCCCTTCAATCTGTAGCATAGGGGTTGGTTTGGAATCTGCGTCAGTGGTTGTTTGCTGGGATGGGGGCACAAAAAATTGGATCGGGACTCTAAACAAGAATAAAAATGAAAGGTTAACAACGTATTTGAAAATAATAAGGTTATAAGGTTGAAATATTCTTGGATAACTCACATTGCAAGCGCTTCCGACGGCGTTTGTTCCCTAACAACCATCACATTCGAATCATCCGGAGTCAACCTAAAATACACCCAAAGAAGGTCAACAAATATACCCGAACAATTCAAAAAGAAGACGGACTTTGTTTTTTGAGAACTTACATAGTTGCAGTTTTTGCTTTTTTTTGCTGTCTTTTTTTTCTTGAATAAAATAATAAAGGGCTTTTTTTTCTAAAAAAATATATACAGAATTAGAAGTAGAAGTTATTAGAAGAACAAAAGTAACGGTTATTTGAAAGAGAAATTACATGCTCTGAGACGGCTGGTTTACACTACTCTGTTCTGTGCGTCCTTGAGAGGAAGGATCATCACTTCCCAAGTTCACAGCCGGTAGTCTAAACAGATTTCATGTTATTCAGACAAAATAAGAGACAAGTATAAAATACACCCAAATGAATGCACAAGATACAACCAACTTAATGGACAATATACACCCAAAACAACAAACGAAATATCCCAACTTAATAAACAACATACACCCAACTTGATCAACAACACGATAACAAGAATTTATTAAATAATAAAGCTTCTTACGTTTCAGAGGACACATAGCGACCTTCTGTCGATCGCAGGTCAGCCTGGTTGTCCCTGCGAAACAAGAATGAAACAAGATACAATTATTAGCAAACAAAAGACACCAAAATCTCAAATACACAGCACAGCAAGACATACCCATCTGCAGCAGATTTTTGAACGTTTTTCCCTAGCAATTCATTGAGTTCGTCACTCGATATTTCATATGTCTCACTACATTCATAAAATAAGACGTTAACAAAAATAATTACGATGATAGACCGTAGGATAGCTTACGAGGTACTGTACCCGTAAAAGTATTGATCTTCTTCAGGAGGTGAATCCTCCACAACTACTTTTTTCCTTTTTTGTGGTGTTCTGGGTGGAAAAAAAAACAATAACAATCAGAAATAAAAAATTAATTTTATCACAGAATTTTATCCAAAGAAGTGCTTACTCTTTTGGAGTTGTTTTTGTTTCTTTCTTTTTCTTCTCCTTCTCCGCAGGAGATGATTCTTCGCTCCTATAAGTCAATAACAGACGCTTCAGTTAATACACGAAATCTTTATAACGAAGCCAAAAGAAAGGAGTAATAATTTCAGGACATTACTCATCACTTGGTTCAGATTCAGATTCTGAATCAGAATCTGACTCCTCTT
>NC_029780.3:116873220-116873849 GCF_000817695.3 Arachis duranensis | reverse complement strand
AAAGAAATTACACCCAAGTATGGTACTTACTTTTTCCCCTTTTTGCTGGGGTGTTTAATTCCCGAATCCTCCGAGTCTTCTTGAGCCTCAGACTCAGAGGTAGAAGTGTCACTCTCGGTAGTTTCTGTCTCCGAAGACGATGTTGAGCTCGCTTTCCTTTTTTTGTTTTTTTTTTTATTTCTTGTTCTTTTTGTTTTTTTTCTTTTTTTTCTCATTTTTTCTTTTGTCTCTGCCAAATTCAGAATCCCCTGAAACATGAGATATTTTAGTTAGCACCATTCGGGTAAATAAAGTATACCAACTTATTATGATTACTCACCAAAATTTCCTCTCTTTCTTCATTCATTCTTTTCACCAACTGCTCCTTAGTCCAGTTGGCAATCCATGGCTTTGGTGGTCTTTCAACCCTGTTCTTGCCTTTGTTTTTTGAAAGATGAAAGTAGATTATCATCAGGGCGAAGAGGCAGCCATTGATTGCCTTCTTCTTCTTCTCTTGATAGTCTGTTATGCCCTTGATCATGAAGGTCAAAACATCCCCCCCCCAGTTTCTCTCCTCTATGCCCTCCATCTCAAAAATCGGGACCAGGTGCACCGGCGATATTTTGTTTATCGTCGTTGGCAAAAGGAAC
>NC_029780.3:116869789-116872749 GCF_000817695.3 Arachis duranensis | reverse complement strand
CCATTGATAATAGTAAGATACACCCATATATATGAGTCAGATACAGCCAGATATTCGCAAGATACACCCATTCATAACAGTGAGATACACCCATAGATATTATTCAGATACACCCAACAATGTCAAACAAGATACACCCATTGATTACAGTGAGATACACCCATAGATATTATTCAGATACATCCATATAGATATCAGACAAATATCACTCAGCCATGCTTCAATATAAAGCCACATTACAAGGTTAAGCAGTTTACACCCCCGAATCTACGGAATAAACCCCCAAAAATCAACAAAAATAGCAGGAGAACTTAGAATAACAATGTAGAACGACGTAGAACTTAGAAGAACGACGTATAACTTAGAAGAACGACGTATAACAAAGAAGCAGGAGTAATAGTAAACCCTAGCAGAACGACGAAGAACAAAAGTAAAATATACAGTATTTTAATGGACTTACGTTGAGTATTCTTGGTTTGTTTTTTCTTCAGATTCTTCACAGAGAAGTTGATGGTGTTTTGATGCAGTTTTTGAACTACGATTTCTATATTTTGAAACTTGATTTTCGCTCGAAAATGAAAGGGTTTCGTTGTTTTGAAAGTGCCTTGAGAAATGGAAGAAGTGGAAGAAGTGGAAGAGTCTCCCATACGTAACCGTTCGAATGCTCAGCGCGTGATTTGGACGCGGCATCCTATCTCTCTTTCATGCGCGTGATTCGTGTTTGGGCTGGGCCAACTTGGTTGCTTGTATGCTTGTATGTGTAGCAGGCCCATAAATTTTAATGCAAATTTGACTTATATATATTAAACACAATCTTATACAGGCTCATTTCAAAGCAATCTAAATCCTTTGTAATTAATGATAGTTGAAGAATAAATTTATTAAAATCCTAAATTTGAACTATAAATAAAGAGTTTGTAAAGGTTGTTCTTCACTCATTTCCTCAGCGGCGGCCTGACGTTCTTAGTTCGGCGGCACCGGCGTTTCAAGAACACTTTTGGCCGTCGTCATGACGACGACATTGCACCCAGCTATTGCTGAGAGCAATCCACTCGAAACCACCACCACAATCAACACACTGTCTGAAGATCTAATAGCCGAAATCCTATTCAGGCTTCCGGCGAGGAACCTTCTGGAACTCAACACCGTCTGCAAGTCATGGAAAACCTTAATCTCCAATTCCAGATTTGCCCTAAACCATTTCCGACGCTCAATTGCGGATCCAACCATGACGAATCCTCGATTGGTCTATTCCACTCGCCATTTCGTTGATTGTAATATCGGATTCTTCCCCGTACAGCCATTATTGGAGAACACATCATCTCCATCATCAAACCCTACCACTGTCGTTAGCTTCGAGATGAAAGATTGCCTCGAAATTCTTGGCTCCTGCAACGGCTTACTCTGCTTGCTCGAAATTATATGTAATTTTGTTCCTTGCACCGGAGTCGAGTCCGATTGGATTGAAATTGAGCAAAGAGGAGTAGAAGTTGTGAATCACGGTTTCGGCTACGATCATGTGCATGACAGGTACAAGCTCTTGTTGTTTGTTCAGAAACGTCGCCAAGAACCTAAAACCCCAATGGTTTTGACGTTTGGCGCAAATAATTCTTGGTCAACAATGCCGGATTTCCCGTTTTACCCTCAACGATGCAAAGGGGAATTCGTGAGTGGCACTCTCAACTGGATTCATAAGGTGCCTGTCACTCTCAATTCTTGGATGATAGTTTTCTTTGACTTGGCCAGGGAGAGTTTCGGTGAAGTATTTCTGCCTTTTATGAATGGCGAGCCTGTGTTGCAAGTGGCGAGGGAATGCCTTTGCGTTTGTGTTGACCATCAGAAAAGTCATTTTGATGTGTGGATAATGAAGGAGTATGGAGTTGAAGAGTCTTGGACTAAATTGATTGTGATCTCACATGTGGAACTCAAGCATTATGAACCCCCTTATCCTTTGTACCTGGTGTACATCTATGAGAATGGTGTTGTTTTGGCCATTCCTCCTACAAGTTACAAGTTAGTTTTGTATGACCCAAATGATCATAACCGGTTACATTATCCTTTGTTTGACAGCTCAAGTGATGGCATGACAAAATTTCCCATGAGTGAGAGAGCAGCTCCTAGGGGCTTTCATGTTTTCCATGAAAGCTTGGTTTCACCCTCACATCTCGGCTTTCCAAGTGAAGTAGCTTATTGGAATTGACCGCTGATTGTACCGTTACTTATTTAATATACTTTTCTTCTCATTCACTCTTTTAACTAGAAGATTGGTAGAGTACATTCAGTTAGAAAAGTGAATAAGATGAGATTGTAAGATCTATGTAGTCCACCTCATCAAATAAAATAAAATTTTTTTGTTGTTATTGTTATTGTTGGTAGTGGCGGTGACGGCCATAATGTCCAAATGATATAATTTTGATTATTTAAATTCTTTTAAAGTTTTAAAAATAATTATTTTTTATTGTATTTTCTTTTAATTTTCATTCTTTGTAACCTTCTTAACGTAACTTTCTTTTCAATAGAATTATCTCTCTCGATTAATTTTTTCTAATTCTCTCTTATTTTTTTCTATTTTAAAATATTTCCTTTAGAAAATACTAGTATTTGTATATGTGCAACGCATAAAAAATATTTATTTTTTTATATTTATATCTAGAATATGTTTTTTAAAAAAATGATCATAAATATATTTAACTTAAATAAAATAATTTTATATTTTTTGTCACTTATNTCTATCTTATTTTCATTTATTATTCGTAGCCATAATGAAAAGGTATTCTATTTATGACTTTGTACAAAAATTTTTTAAAAATGTTTAATATTATGAAAAATATTCTTTTTTGAAAAAGAATTATAATACTTTTAAGATTAGAAAAAAATTATTAATTAATAATATAATAATTTAATTTTTTTTATTTAATAGCAAATAATTATGTATAATTGTAGTATAATTTATATTTAGA
>NC_029780.3:116867472-116868272 GCF_000817695.3 Arachis duranensis | reverse complement strand
TCAATACATTAGGAATAAAATCTCAAAATAATTACTTAAAATAAACTAATCATACACGGAATTTTCAACAAGGAAAAAATTTAATATTTTATTCCCAAAATTTAATTTAAAAAATATGTTTTATAGACTAATTTCCTTAATTAAAGTATATCCATTTAAATATAATGCTTTTAAAATTAAAAAATAAATTATTAATTAATAATATAATCATTTGATTCTATAGTTTAAGAGCAAATAATTATATATGTAAATCATATTATAATTTGTATAATTTATGTTCAGTATAATTAATATTAAATTAAAATATTACCTATCTTCTAATAGTATAATCATATATAGTCGAGTCACAAAAAAAAAAGTCACCTAAAAAAATAATTTAATTTTTAATTATTGACAGATTAACCGTATATCAAAATTATATGATATATTATTTAGTTTCAATTTATTTTGAAACTAAACTAATTCAATCCTAATATTAGAATTAAGTTATTTAAATAATATTTATGATATTCAATTTTAGATTTTGAATGCTACATTAGAATATTTTTTAATGACAACTAATAAAAATAGTTTGACCAAATTGAATAGGTAAAATCGACGCAAATTCACACTATTTTTTTCTAAATAAAATCCATCATTTATTGTTTGTATAATGTGACAGGCAAGAATAATCACATTTAACTCAAAATTTAATTTAAAAATTCTATTTATAAATAGACTAATATGTTTACTCATCTGTCAGAATCTATTCATTTAATTATAATATTTTTAAAATTAAAAAAAAATATTAATAAAAATAA
>NC_029780.3:116863506-116867278 GCF_000817695.3 Arachis duranensis | reverse complement strand
TTCAAAATATTAATACACACATTTTAACTTTAATAATGTATAAATATTATTTTTCTTATAATTATGTATTAATATCCATTATTCTTCCATAATATTTTTTATTAATACTATATAATATATTAATATGTGTAAAGTATTATGCAAAACACGTGTTTAAAGTATTCTTTTTCTTATACATATTTGATACTTTCATTGAACATCATGTCGAATTATCAACATCAAAACAAGATTAAAACTAGCTTAAAACACTTGAATCCAAATTATCAACTGCTAATGTGTGCTTTTCTTGATTATTTATCTATCCTAACCAATCCGTTATTCCAAAAAAGAGAAATTTATGCGAAAAAATTAAACAAACTTGCATTAAAATTAGTGCAACTTTGAGGATAAAATTGTTGTTAAGGAGGATGTAATGTAATTAGGGATGTGCATAGGTCGGGTGAAATTGGGCTGATGTGATCTGAATTCGATTCGAAATATAGACCGGGCCTATTTATTAGACTCGAATCTGACTTTAAACCTGATGAAATCTATACACTTTTGGGCCACGATTATATCGGATAAAAATCAGGTGAAAATCGGGCCGTAAACATTACATTACCTTGATACCTTCTTATAAGCTAACATGTGAAAATATCAAAATTTCTAAGACTCTAACCATTATTTGACATGGTAAAATTCACTTAGAAAAATATAACAAGAACCAACTCTTCTCTAAGATTAAAGTATAACCATAATTAATACTAAATTGTCTAATAACACTAAATATTTAAATCAATACAAATAACACAACATTATTCATTAGTCTAAAATCTTAGATATTTTAAACATAAAACATTAACTTATAGTCTTATAATAACTAATAATACAAAATATTAAGGTTTACAATACTTAAATTTCACATAAGAATAGTCATTATCCATCACTAATAACACAATATTAATTGTGTATGATGACCGGGTCACCGGGCCGAGTTTGGGTGACCCGAGCCATGACTCGGACCCGACCTGAGATAATGACCGAGTCTATTAAGACCTTTATCCGACCTTAGACCCGTTGAAATCACACCAAATTAACCCCTAAAGTATTCGGAACCGGACCGAATCTTTAGACCGGATCGAGCCATGCACACCCCTAAATGTAATGAGTAAAAAGAGGTCTAATAATCCAACAAAAAAAATTCTCATTAAGAGTAGAATTTAGTATAAATATAATAATGATAGAGTCAATAAAAGAAGAAATTTTTTAATGAAATCATCTCTCTCGATTATTTTTTCTCTAATTCTTTCTTATTTTTTCGATTCTAAAATTTTTTCTTTAGAAAATCGTAGTGTATATATATCTGTAGAATGCACAAAAAATATTATTTCTTTATATTTATATCTAACATGTATTTAAAAATTTTTTATTCAAAAATATATTTAAATTATATAAATAATTTTATATTTTTTTCACTTATACAAATACCAAACAATGCTATAAAATAATAATAATCATAATCATAATGATGATGATAATAATGATAATATATTAATTACATCTTCAATGTCTTATATATGTTACAAAAATTTATCTTGATTATAACAATTCAACTAATATATATTTTATTCAATGATTATTTTATCTTTTTTTTTTGTTATTCGTAGTCATAATAAGAAGGTATTTTATTTATAATTTTGTATAAAATAAATTTTAGAAATATAAAATATTATGAATATATTCTTTTTTTTTGAAATAGAATTATAATACCTTTAATATCAGAAAAAAATTATTAATAAATAATATAATAATTTAATTTTTTAATTTAATAACAGTTAATTATATATAATTATAGTATAATTTATATCAAGTGTAATTAATAATAAATTAAAATACATTATTACACGCATTCTAGTTTTAAATAATATATAAATATTGTTTTCACAATCATATATTAATATATACGTTCTTTCCATAAGTATAATGCTTTTGAGATTAAAAAAGAAATTATTAGTTAATCTACTTAATATACTAAAACAAGTATAATCACCTGTGCTATGCACGTGAGAAAATTGAAATTATAATTTTAAATTATTTTTTTGAAATTAATTTAAATTATAATAATTTAATTAATAAAAAATAACATATTATGCATTTTTTAATTCAGTGTTAATTGGATTAATTCTAAAATAGTTATTAATCGGTTTTAATAATGTACTTTTTTCAATAAATCACACATGTATACTGAATGTGATCATAAATAATATAGTAATAATAGTTAAATCCACCAACAAATATATTAGCTATATTATCACACTATTAAACAAATTAAATATAAAGACTATTAACACTTATAAATTTATAAAATCGTACTTTCTTTTATTCGTGCGAGAATTTACTTGTCAAATAAATTTAAAATATAAACAAAAAATATTTATAAGATGGACCTAGCATCACTTGAAAGAATCATGGAAAATAATCAACTTATCTTATCATCCATGAGAATCATTTTTACATAAGTCGTCTTATTCTTGTCAAATTTGTATGGGACTTTCCATAACCTTATAATTCTTGCCTTTATTTTTCAAACTTTTTCATTACATAATCTACCATAGATAATATTGTTAATAGAATCATAATTAGTAGCCCTTAGGTATGAGAAATAATAAATAAAAGAAGATCTATGTATGAGGTACAAATTTTCTAGATGATAAATAATTGTAATTCACTATTAATCCTTATTTATATATATATACACTAATTATACACGGTAATAATTAGCAAATATCTTCAATGGAGATTTCCTTCTCTTTATATATATATACACTAATTATACACGGTAATAATTAGCAAATATCTTCAATGGAGATACTTACTACAGTTAGGTGAAATTTATTTCATTATATTTTATTAACCTTTATGATTAATTCAATAGAGATACTTACTCAATATATATGTTATCTACATTAATTATATGCCAATATTTTTAGAAAAGAACTAAAAGAGGAGATATATAAATATATATAAAATCATTGCTATATAGGAAAGTAGGGCTGTCAAACGGGCTAGTCCGGTCTATTTAGGCCCAACCCATTAAGCCAGTGGGTTAAATGGGCTGGCCCGTTTAAGCCCACTTTATTCGCAGGCCAGAATTTTAATTTCTAGCCCGGACCGTTTATGGTCAGTCTAATGGGTTAAACGGGCCAGCCCGTTTATCATTTAATTTTATTTTTTGAAAAATATTTTGACAAAAAATATCACTTTTAGGTCAAAAATCTTTAAAAATAATATTTTTTTTTAGCTGATAGGTCTGATTTTCAGGTCGAATCGAGAGAAATATTAACTAAAAGTACTGATTTTTTTGAAAAAAAATGTAAAAAAAAAAAATAAACGGGCCACCCATTTAGCACACAGGCTAGCCCGAAATTTAAACGGGTTTAATTTTAGAGGTAAAGTCCGTCCATTTAAATGGGTAAACGGATTGGTCCAATGAGTTTAGCCAATTTTGACGGTTCTAATAGGAGGCATACATAAATTGATATATTTTTTTTATTATATTATACAACTTAAAATTGTAGTATCATGTTATTATTAATTCTAGATACTTGCTATAATTATATCAAATTTAATTATGACTATAAATAAATAAAATATATAACATTCAATATTATTTTTTCTTTTTACATTCAATATTTACTGTAAATATAAAAAGTAAGATAATTAATGAAAAAATATGAACAGAAAATAAAATATATTAATTAAAATTCAATTTGTTATCTAATTAATCTTGTGT
>NC_029780.3:116836048-116861442 GCF_000817695.3 Arachis duranensis | reverse complement strand
AAAATACTTTCCCAAAATAATATAATCTACTATTATTCATCCACTAATTATTTGGCGATAAACCTTAATATGATTTTTTACATCTCCGCTATGGGAAATAACTACTTAGATATACCAAATAATATGTAACATATTACTATCTGTATAAGTTAAGGCACAAAGACAGGATTTAATTAAGGTGATTGAAACTTTCACCAAACAGAATATGACCTCAATCGAATAAAAAAGGTGCTCGATTTTGCATTAATTAGCTAGTCGAAGAAATCACATACTCATTCATTATTTATGTTTCATTATATTTTTTAAATAATATATAGAAAACATATATCATGTGTATAAAAATGTGACTATTAGTAATTTTATTAATAAACTTTTTTTAAACTATTACTAATTTCAATTTTAATAGAAAATCTGAGGAAATAACATCGTAAGTTTCAATATTTAGAATTCGTGCAAAATTAGACCATCCTCTTGTTAGATAAGCTTCATCATCTGTTATCCATGCAATGCGGTAAGGTATAGAATTGGCACATCGAGAAACCAAACTAACTCTTATTCCCCTCAATGGCATTGCATGCATGCAAAAGAAAGCTGGTAATTTCTGAAAAAAAATCAAAATATGTTAAAAAATTACTATAATAATGAACAGCTTCATCATCTGTTATCCATGCAATGCGGTAAGGTATAGAATTGGCACACCGAGAAACCAAACTAACTCTTATTCCCCTCAATGGTATTGCATGCATGCAAAAGAAAGCTGGTAATTTCTGAAAAAAAATTAAAATATGTTAAAAAATTACTCTAATAATGAACAGCTTAAACTAAGAAAATTTAAATATATTACCAATCGTTGAAATTACATATCTGAATTTGTCACGAATTTAAGAAAACTGAACTGAAACTGAGGGAATTCAATTTCATTGTGTGCTCCACTTCGAAGATTTTCGGGCAGACGTAAAAAGCATGGAGGGGATGGAACTTGAACTTGTCCTATAAGGTTCCGTGGATACAATTCCTCAATAAAAAATCGAGCTCCTCCCAAGAAAGCTAACTTTGACCACATTCCATTAGGTTGGTCATAATAGGTGAGTAGATCCAACAATCATTCGGTAAAGTAGAAATTATTGCCCCTTCTTTAAACGCTTACATCCATGTAATTGAAATCCGAATCAGTGAAGACAACTCGATGATGTATTTTATAGATGTGATGCATTGTAAACGATTGTGGTAAAAGACAATTGAATTGGAACATTAGACAATAAGAACAACTTAGAGTAACAACAATTAATAAATTATTAAAAGAATAATATAATAGAATGAGTATATGAAAAATATTATAAAAAATTATAAATTATACCTTAAAAGGATCAACTTCAATAAAAAATGGAGAATACATTCTTATTCTATGAAGTAGTAAAAAAATACTAAATATAAAATTATGAGCTGACTCTCAAATTTAGATGTATGTACGACAGAAAAACACTATTTATAGACCTTAGTAAAACAAAAATAAATAGGTAAATTAATTACTATTAAGGCAATTTGTTATTATGTACAGTAATTACGCATTATAATTGATAAGTAGTTTAATAGTGCATTAAATATTGATTTGATATAATTATAATGAAGATATGTTCTTAAATTAGTATAATTATATATTATTCATTAAATATTAAATATAATATAATAATAATATAATTATAATAAATAATTTAGAATAGATGAAAAATTTCATTCATTTTGGAGGGAAAACAGACTCATAAGAGATTGACACATCACCTTTCTCCCAGTTTTAGTATATTAAGTAGATAGATAAGTAGATGTGTGTGTGTGAAATGACTAAAAAACATATATGAGAAATAAACTATTAAAGATAATTCAGTAAATTTATGAATTTCGGGAATTAGTGGGGATGGGGTGGGGCACTGTACATAATAAAAAATTGCCTTAATAATAAATAATTTATATATTTATTTTTGTTTTACTAAGGTCTATAAATAATATTTTTCTATGGTACATGAATCTAAATTTGAAAGCCAGCTCATAATTTTATATTTTAAATGCAGCAATACCGAGGAAACTTCTTACCAATCAATTTCAGATCAAAGAGTCTACAATCACCTAGAGTTTCAACAAACTTGTTTGCTTGTTGGCTTGAAAAATGACAACCTTTAACTTCATACCAGTAAAAAACTTCATTGAAATCACCAAGTAAAATTCCAAGGTCTATGATAAGTTGAGGACTGAGAAACAAGGTTATCCCATAGAAGGACTCAATTACTAAATTGGGAGCTGCCATAAATTCCATTGCACCTCCAAGTTAAATTGTCATACTGAACATCAACAGTCAGACATTGCTCAAAAACATCAATCATTTTACAACTAGCACCCTGCAAGGAGGATAGGAACCAAATTTCTCCTTTATGCCCCCACAGCTTCTACAAGACCAACCTGGAAATACCCAAGACGCTCCCAAAAAGACTTCAAGTGATGGAAGGTGGATGGGTTTCAACAACAATAACAAAAACAGAATTAAACTTTTTAACTAATTCCCTACAATAAACCCAGGCCAACTTATTCGAAGTCCCAAAATATTTTAGACAATTATATTTACACTATCCATAATAAAAATAAGCAAAGAAAAAAAAGGAATAGAGGGTCTCTAATTCGAAGAACCCACCTCAAGAGGAATTTTTTCATGCGGCACCACCTTCTCCTGACCTTCCCCGGCACCACTTCATGCAGCTTTGGGGTTCTCTCAAAGAGAGGGAGTCGCACTTTCTTTTCACATTGATTGAGAAGATTGAAATTTGGGCTTGTCACTAAATGAAATAGTAGACTTGGTTTTAGCTTTATCTTGGACCTTGAAAATGGGCTTATGTCCTAACTTGAACTTACCTTTACGGATCACATGCTGCCATCCCACCTCTTCTCCAACGCATGATGAATCTACGTGAGTTCCATGCAAATCATTCGGTTCCTTGATTTGCTCCTAAAACTTTGCCAAAATCAAAAGTTTCCATTGCAATCTTTGTTTGAAGAGATGGATGTGATTTTGCGGGCATCGGTGCCCCCGTTTGGGTCTTTTCTATACGTCATGTGGAACGCTTTCAACAATAATCTTTTTAACCATCGGTAATTCTAGATTAATTTGAACACATGCTGGGATATACTTTTCTTTCTCTGCCAATTTAGTGGCCAAATCATCGCCTGTTCTTGGTAGTACCACATCAAAGACCCAATATCCGAATCCACACTAAAATTGAACCAAAGGTTTAAAAGGTCATTTCTCCTTTCATACCAAAGGCACAAACTGTATGATTGAACCACATAATGATGCTTTACGTATCATCAGTCATCGCCCATCGTCCTCCTCTTACCATACGCACTGGCTCCTATTGAGGATGTTGTGTGGCACCGTTGCAAAGAATAATGAGCAACTTAGCCAATGCCGTCAAACGCCTTCCTCCGCCGCCACCAGTCCTTCTAGATGAGCTGATAGCTGAAATATAAAGAACGTCACGACACTCAAGATTGTCTGCAAGTCATGGAACACCATAATCTCCGGCCCTCAATTCTCATGTTTCTATTGCCTTTACTTTAACGATGAATGTATGTTTCATGCAGTGATGATCTTCTTGGTCTTTTTTTTTTTATTTCTAAGGTCAAATCCTCGTAAGATATACTGGTTCCATTGATTCAAATCCTCTTAATCATAGTGTAAGGTGATTTTTATCTTGACTAATCACAAATTTACTATTTTGATAGTAAATAAAAGAACAAATAGATACATTGCGCTGGTGTGTATATATATATATATATAAAATACTTATTTAATTTGCACCAGGTATCCATCAAGTCGGTCGGAAGTCCAATGACTAATCCCTCGAAGAGAGGTACAAAGTAGGCGACTCTCTCAAGCAAACAAGTTCTATTGCCATTCCGTAGTGAATATTAAACCCAGGAGAGATAGTTAAGAAAATTTTCATTTTCATTTATTATAAATTATAATCCATTCAGCAGAATTCTCGCCATTCTAATCAAATAATTTGGCTGCATGATATAAATACAGAACCGATTATCTGTTTTATTTTTTGCTTACCCAGATCGTAACTTGGCTCATAAGTAAGATTCCTAATGTAAGATGCAGACCCCAAATACAATCGTTTTTCCACTCTCATCAGATATACTTCTAAGGATTAAAAAAATAACAACAAAAAAGAAAGTAGTACAAAAATGGACAATTGTATGCTTGCTGAACAAGAGCAACTATTATGCAGTATCATCAGATAACGTGACATTTATCCTATACCATTGGTGATGACACATTTCATCGTAAAAAATGTCAACTTCGTGAAAGAACTGAAAGCATAAACAGAAAAGCATGAAAAGCCTTACACAAAAGCATCCATCCCTTCCATTCACCAACCATACTTTTTCAGAAAATCTTTAGTTCTCTTCCTCATGCGGGTGAAAACAATCACTATACAAGCCAGTATCCATGGAGAGAAGGTTGTGCCAAAGATGTTATATTTCTTGATCCATTCTGGAGTGTCCCTTGAAACTAGCGCGATCATAAATGTTATTACTAGCACCCCGATCAAGATCCTGGTCACTGGTTTAAGTACTGAGTCCTGCAATTGAAGGTTACACAGAAGAGAAACACCTTTAGTTTGACGGACCTCAGTTAATAAGAAATGAAACAAGGTGCCTTACTACCATCTAAGTTCCTCAGAGTGCATTTAACTATAGAGATACTTAAGTCCCCATGCTTGTTTAAGCATTGCTTATTTTCAGAATCTTATTTCCTATCACCACTTACATAAAGAATCAATCACAAGTAGGTGTGGTAGATTACATAGATCAAACAATACCATTGCGTCCTATCATGTATCATGTCTATATTGAGATTATATTTCCTATCACCACTGACATAAAGCATCCATCTAGAAAATGTAAAGAATGCTATATCTTATAAAGGTTTTATCTTGGACATAGGAAACTCATCATCTCCTCCATCCTTCTTATTCAACAAAGATAAAGTCCAAAAAGGAATGGATCAACTGCACAAAAACCACATAAGCAATCCAAAAAGATACCAACATAGACATGTATAGAGCTCATTAAAACCCCGAAAAAAAGAAATTGTTTTTTGGTCCTTAAGGTCAAGTACATAAATTTCTGTGGCTACCTTCATACATAATTGCTTGTTCAATGAAGCCTCTAATGGTGAATGTTGGCTATACACATTCTTCTCTATACTCTGATAGATAATATAGGTAGAACAACTCATGAGCCAAAAAAAATTGGATAGTTTTATTCATAGTAAGATACCAAAAGGTATTAAATACTCGCCCTAATGTATATATAAAAAATTTCAGAGCTTCAAAAGACCAACGCAATCTGTGTTTCTTCTCCTTATGGTAACCAATCGAATTCAAACTATTGAATTCCCCCCTCAAATGGATGAAACACATTTGAGGTTCTTCTTACATCCATTACCTATGAGCTTTTATTTTTTTTCTCATTCCAATGAGTATTGTTATAGACTTATAGGCACAATTTCTAAGGAATGGTGTACTAGAAAGAAGGGAAAACTAATTAGAGAAGGGCATGTAACATGTTTAGTGTGGTATGGCCAGCCTACTCTATGAACCTTCTCCAGTTCTCCTCTCCCTATTCTGAATTTTGACCATAGTTTCTCCAAATTACTGCGAACGCTTCCAATTTTGATCCTGTTTATGGAGAAGTACTTTTCTCATCACCATACTTAAAAGTAGATTTTCATTGTTCTGTTACTTGGATTGATGAATTGGGATGATCCCTGTCTTAACCGATCTGAATATAAGTTTCGTGTGGTTGGATTGTTCATCTTACAAGTTACACTAAAACAGCTAAATATCCTTTCTTTCCCCAATTGTTACCAACATAATAATAAAGCAAGCATTAAACTCAAACAAAAATATCAAATTCCCTTCTTAGTTAGATCCCAAAGCAATCACTCAGAAAGGAGAGGGTACCTTAGGTTCGCCATCAACATAAACAGTAGCACCGTCGTGGTAAGTGAGGATGGACCTCCCATTTCGGTGGAAGCGGATAGGGACGCCGCGACCGGACTGAGGGTTAAAGACGAAGATGGATTTGAGTCCGTACTTTTCGAGAATTTCACGCACTTCCAGCTGGTCCTGTTCCCAACCACCAAGGTTCGACTTGAACACCGCTATGGGTCCCTTCCCTTGCCGGTACAGATGGATCTCCACCTCCGGCACCTTCGTCCGCACCTGCTTCTTCGGCGACACCTCATCCGTCGTCGTCGTGGGGGCTGTGGCGGTTGCGTCTACCTCCTCGATTTCTCCGATCAAGGGTGCTTTCTCTTCCTCCATGGAGTTTATATATGTTTCCGTCGTAACGCTCTGATCTGAATTCTGAATTTTTGAACGTGGAAGATGAGTATGATTCTATGAGCAATTAAGCTTCACACTCAAATCTAATACAAAATACAAAACCCTTTTTTTTTTCTCCTCAAAGTAAATATTTTAATCAAAACTTTATATTTTAATTATTTTAATCAATATCGATGTTCTTTTTAGCTAATTATAAAATTTAAGTATATAAATTTTGCTAGTATTAATAATATACTAATAAAGTTTGAGAGAAGGGGGATTGGGGGAAGGTTAGATGGAACAAAAGAATATGATTCTTTTTTCTTCTTCGTAGAATTGAGAAAAAAATAAAATTAAATCATCATCATATATCATATATGAAATTAGATGGATGATTGTATGTATCAAAAATCAAAATAGACTATGTTGCTGTGTACGGAAAAAGGATTATGTTGCTATTCTTCTCTTCATTCTAAAGAACATATAAAAATATTAGAAATGTGCAATTGAAATAATAATAAAATAGTCAAGATGGTAATTATTGTTACTTTAATTAATAGTTTTGATTAAAATTTTAAAAATTATAAAATAATTTTATAAATATATCTGTATTTTCATTTCATATATGTATATACACTGATACACACATGTGTATGTTTTCTAATTTTTTTTAAATTAATTCTAACCTTATTTATATATATAGTAGATAAATTTATAGTTTGTAGGATGCAATATTGCAATTGAATAATTAAAAAAGGGTAAAAATAAAAAAAGGGAAAAATATAGGGATAAGGATTCAATTATAATATATATAGTGATAGTGATATACTTCGCCTTCAAAAAAAATTACTTTATTCTATTAATTATTGGATATAGATGGAGCCCAGAAAGAATATTGGATATACTAATATAGATGATTTTGAATGATTATTTATCCGAATAGCAGGGGAAGCAGTTAATTATAAATGATTATGTTTTTTTGGTGACCAATTATAAATGATTATATGAGCTTAAAAAAATAATTCTTAAATGCATATATAAAGTAAACTTTTATTTATTTTATTTTATTTTATTATCGTTTTTGGCTGTAATTTTTTTTTGAAAGCAGTTGAAGTGAATAGTGCAGAGACAGATCGAAAATGGCGTACCTTTTTCCCTTTTCTGCACGAAGTTGACCTTGAAACCAATCGCCCCATAAATACACAAACCCGCAACAACAATAACGAGCTTCAACGTCAATCCTCGATTTGGGTCCCTACCGTAACCAGCTATGTCTTTGCGCAGACGAACCTTGCTCAAGGTCATCGTCCTCGGCGATAGCGGGTACGTTTTCTAGGATTAGGGTTTTTTTCTTTTCTTTTCTTCATATTTTTTTTTCCTCCCTCAAATGCATCCAAAAATTTAGTTTTTACAAGCCCTTTTCGTTTCGTTGTTAGGGTGGGAAAGACCTCATTGATGAATCAGTATCCTGATCCTCACGTGCCCCTTCTTCTTCTTCTCCCAATTCCATTGCTGTTTGGTAATTTCATGCGTTATTGTTGGAGAGTCTGTGTCATTTCACTTCGTCCTTGAATCCCTTCGCCTGTTACATTGTTGCACCTTTGGCGTTATTATGCTTGATTTGTTATTTGACTAATTTACTTAACTATTTGTTTACGTTATAGTTCTAATTCGTGTTAGTGTTAGTTACGCGAAATTATTCCAAAAATGACTAGTCTTATATATGATTTTTTTATGTTGAAAGTAAACGTATCACCTAAGAGTACTAGTGCACGTTTCATGACATTCACACAGTGCCTTATCTAAATTATTGCTTTAGTGAAATAATAAGGTTTCAGTTTGAGGTCCTTTTGATGATAATAAGGTTATTTTATTATTGGAGTTTGCATCTATTGACCGCTAAGAGTAAGTGTGCACAAGAAGTTAGTATTAGGAAGTAGTAGTCAACATATTTTGTAGACTTTTTAGTTTTCTGTTTGGACAAGTTGTCAAAAAAGATTTATGGTTATTTCCTTTTCTTGAGTTATCCACTTTGGAACCTTAACTACTTACATAGATATGTGCACAAGAAGTTTAGTCAGCAATATAAGGCAACCATTGGAGCTGATTTTGTAACTAAAGAACTCCAGATTGATGACAGACTAGTCACTCTTCAAGTGGGTTTGTTTTCTTTCTCAATAGTATTTTTGAATCTCTATATATATTATGTGAAAATTGTGTGTATTTCAATTGTATGTTTGATTGGTAGATATGGGACACTGCGGGGCAAGAGAGATTCCAAAGTCTTGGCGTTGCATTTTATAGAGGGGCGGATTGCTGTGTTCTAGTTTATGATGTGAATATAATGAGGTCATTCGATACCCTTGACAATTGGCACGAGGAGTTTCTCAAGCAGGTCCTTCCTGTCTTTTTCTGGATGATAGTTTCATTTGTTGTCCTTCATGACTGCATCCATATTGGGTTCTGCTTGTAATATTTTCTCGATGTTATACTTTGTGGTTATTAGAAAATGGTAGGACTCCATTTTGATTTTCTGGTAATATACTGGAAGCATATTGTTATGATTATGATTGTAGTTTGTAGTCTAACATGGGGAATCCGGATTCTTTACCTAGGGCAAGAAACACAGTTTTCAGACATTGTTAGTTTACTTGCATTCTTCCATCATTTCATAACCTTTTATCTGTGGCACTATCTCCCTGGATACAGAATTGCGAAATGCATTGTGATTTGATTTGTCTCACTTTCTTACGTATTACTCACCCTTATTAGATTTTTTACAAATAATGTTCTATTAAGACTTGTATTCTTATTGTGAGACAGGCAAATCCTTCTGACCCGAGGAAGTTTCCGTTTATATTGCTTGGAAACAAGATAGATATTGATGGTGGGAATAGTCGAGTGGTAGGCAAGTTTAATTACAGATTCACGATTCCTCATCTCATGCATAAATGACTAATTATCTTAAAAGCAGGTATCTGAAAAGAAAGCCAAGGATTGGTGTACTTCGAAAGGAAATATCCCCTACTTTGAGACGTCTGCGAAAGAAGATTACAACGTTGATGCTGCATTCCTCTGTATTGCCAAGACTGCCCTAGCCAATGAACATGAGCAGGACATGTAAGTTTTGCTTTTGAAAGATATGGACTTGCTGATTACTGTATGAATTTGTACATTATCATATGAATACAAGTCACCACTATTATGTAATTGATGAGTTTGGATGAATGCATAATAACCATGCTTAGAACTTGTTGAAAACTTTTTACATACAGTCCCAATCTGGATAAAAGAGGATGTTGACTGGCTCTGCTGGGTCTTTAAAAGCCAATGTAAAACTTTGTTGAATATCTATGGCATGGATCAAACACTATATCATAGGACTATTGTCGTTAATTTATTAAGTTGTACTTTTGACTGTATGAACTTGTAATGGAAGAAGACATTGATGTTTCGTCCTCACCTTTAGAGGCAATGAAGATTCCTTAACCTAGGATCTTTGAAAAGTATTTATGAGGAAGTTTTTTATCTCTTTCTGATCTCCATGGTATTATTGGTATGTTCTGTAAATTCCTGAACTGTACCATTAGTAGTTTGTACAATTCTGTTTCTAACTATTGGTGTTCTGACCTCTGAGCTCCATTTTATTATTGGTATCTGAAATTCTGTTGCCTTCCAAACATTAGTTATTTGTACAATTCAGTATCTTATGTTTAGAGAAAAAAGACAGATCTCTCAGAATCCAGTTTTCCTGTTGTATGCCGTATCATTTTTTCGCCATTAGAACAGATACATATGATGGTGTGATTCCATACAATTTCATCGGTTTTGTGGAAGACATTTTTGTACTAAATAAGTTTCCTTCTTTCTTTTGGAGATTTAGATATTGACAGATAGCTGCTAAATTAACTTCTGAATTGTTTCAATTTCAATTGTGCAGATATTTTCAAGGGATTCCTGAAGCTGTTACACCAGAGAATGAACAGAGGGGTGGATGTGCATGCTGAGATGGAAACAATGAATAATTTTACGGACTCCCCTCCCCCTAATGTCGTGGCTCAAATTCTTCAAATTCTTTTTGCTCAAATAGTGATATTTATTCCTTCTTGTATACTGTATGCTATGGTTCTGTGAGTAAATTGTGTTTGACTTTGTGTCAAGTGTAGCTTCCACTATTGGAAATGTTTCATTCAGTAGAATGGCTACATCACTTTCGGCATGTAAAAGCAATGAATATACTAAGTTGAAGGATAACACGCAGAGTATGAATTAGAGCATTTGGAGTGAGTAAATTATATTCCAAATGAATTTATATAATTTATAAACCGTAAATTCTAAATTTTATTTTTTTTATAAGAAAAAAGAAGAAAAAAACGTTACTGGACGACAATAATTAACGTTTGGGTCACATTTGTGATGAATTAATATACTCGTGCATTAATTGAAAAAAAAAAAACTAAATTCACTAATGATAAACAGTTAACACTAAAACCCTATATCTATGCCACTAGTATATTTTAATCACTATGGACTATGGAGTGAGATAGTTAAAAAATGGAAATTCAGTCAGTCGATTGATAATTGAGGATGTACGTAAATGATTTGACTAAATTTTTATCTAATAATTTTTAATTATTAATTTTATAATTTTTAGTTATTAATTTCATATGAAGTCAACTGCACGTGAATTTTTACCTCATTAAAAACTTAAAAGTGAATTCTATGGTCCGTATTACTCTATCAATTTAGAATGAAATTTACAACCGCCTCAATTACATGTAGCATGAGTGGTTAATTGCTAAAATAAGTGTAATATATATAGTTTTTTTTTTTTACCGAAAATAAAGAGACTGGATAATCTTTTAGTTGAGTACGAAGAGATTATGCCATTTGAGTTATAATTTAGTTATTTAAACTAGCTAATTTGCTTGTTTGAATATTCCTTTTTAAATTAAATTGATATATGCATCATGCATGCTTGTTTAATATACATACAACGTGGCTTCCTTAGGTCCCCATGTTTCTACCATTTTCTTTTTGCATCTTCTTATTCGCTTCTTCTCTAACAACGATTAGAGGCTATGGCGGAAAACACTCGTTCACTTGCAGTTGCTCTCAGAACTCTCTTCTCTCTCTTGGGAGCTTTCATGCTCGCCACACTTCTTTACACTCTCTTCACCGATGGTTCTCCTTTCCGCAAAGAACTTCTCACCCCGTAATAATCCCTCTCTCTCTCTTTCAAAATCTTACTTTGATTTTGTTGCCTGCAATTTACAATCTTCGAGAATAATCTTTCATCAATCTACTAAGAATTTTATGTCGTTGCTAATTAATTATCAAACTTCTATTCTTGCCTCTATTTTTCAGGTGGATGGCAGCAACTTTGATTGATTTCTATATCAATGTTGTAGCTTTGGCGGTAAGTCAACTCAAAAGCATCATGTATATAATGATCCATGGAATACCAATACCTGTTGAAGAGTCTTTTATTGTGCTTTGCTTTTCTTCTATAGAACCCTGCTTGTGATTTTGAATAATCTAATTAAAACATTGCCGATTTATTTAGGGCTCAGTCTCAAAATTCACTTCTGAAAACTAAGAAGTTCCACCTTTGTCAATCATATCAGGTATGGGTTGCATACAAAGAATCAAACTGGATCAGCTCATTTCTGTGGATAATTTTCCTTATCTGCTTTGGAAGGTACCACTATCTGTTATGATTCGATCTTATATCTCAGCTATGAGATGATACTTACTTTTCAGCAAGACTTCATATTATTAGAACAACGCAATGGTGTTTATATGGATAAAAGTTAAGATTGATCAAGAGTTTGTGGTTGTTTCTTATAATTGTTTATGATCATTCAATGGAGTCTCGGAAGTGCTAACTTATTCTCACTAATATTTTTTGTATGTTCCAGCATTGCTACATGTTCCTATATTGTTTTACAATTTCTGAAGCTGTCACCTCAAGAATCTTCACAGGATCCTATGTATTATGTTCTGTTGCGGAATCCAAACAAGTATGTAAATTGAAACACAACTATAGAATCAGATTTTCTCTTCATGTGCCTATAATGGAATTACCCCAGCTTGTATCTTGTTTCTGCTTCAACATCTTTTATTAGTTATTTAATATGGGGTTTGACCAAGTTTCTTGCTTCTGATTCTCGCTATACTGATGTCTTATTCTATTCATAATAAGAAAAGATTATTAGAATTCTTGAGTTTGATTAACAAATTGTGAAGCCTGTTTCATGTGAAAGAAGCAAATAAAATATATGCACCTTTCAACTAGTGATGCTCTATGGTGTTTTTTAAGGGTTTTATATATAAATGAATTTTAGGGTGTAACTAGATGTTGTTGTTTTTCTTCTCACTAAATTTTATTATTCAAATTGTGTAAACTATTGCTATCCTTTTGAATTGGTCTTTCTCTAGATATTCCAATTTCATCATGATCTAGGATATTATTCTCTGTTCTCTGATTGACTCTGAAGTTGTCATATAGGACTACTGCTGCAGAACCAAAAAGGAAGAATTCTTTTGTTGTGGCTCTAAGAGCCCTTTTTGGCATCTTGGGTGTTTTCATGCTTGGAACTATAGTGTACACTCTTGTCACTGATGGTTCTCCTTTCCGGATGGAGCTTTTAACTCCGTAAGTGCTTCATATTTGTTGCTGTGATCTTCATTATGGAAGTCATGATACTTTTTGTCAATATAAGCATGGTTGAGCATAAGCATGAAACAGTGAACTCTTTTTTGTAGTCAACTCTTTCTGTTATAATACATAAGCATGGTTGTCAATATAAGTCATGATATTTGTTAATAAATGAATGCTTGGTCACAATTCTGAAACGTTCGACTTTCAAGCTTGGTCACAGTTTTTTGTAGTCAACTCTTTCTGTTATAATACATACTTGCAAGCAAAATGTATCTGTTGTTAAACATTTGAGGGGTTATGCATAATTAAAGTACATCATGAACAACATTGATTTTGAAATGCTGCAATATACAAGTTTGTTACGTTCATTATTTTCCTAAATTAGTGTTCTCAAGGCCAGAGCATACGCTTTCTGTGCTTGATATGCAAGTGTATTTGCAGCTCAGTGTAGTAAATTATCTCTAAAGTTTATGCTTTTACGTTTCTTTGTGAATGTCATATGCTCCAACATTTGCAGGTGGATGGCAGCAACATTAGTTGACTTCTATATCAATGTTGTGGCTATATCAGTAAGTTTGTATATCCTCATATCACAGGCTCTATAAATTATACAAAATCTAAATGTCTCGTCATCAACTTGAAGGATTTAAGGTTTGAGGAGGCTCTTTAAATTGTTTTCTTTTGTCCAAAAAGAGAGATCATAGAAACTTCTGTTAATATACACAGTTTTACACATTTTTACGTTAATAGGGAAATCTAAACTTTCATAAGCAAAGTTTTAATGGAGAGTGAGAAGCATACCCACACACGTTTAAACTTAATGGTCTTAGCCTATACATGAAGAAACCAACCATCTCTAAGAGTACAAGTGAAATTTGAATTAACAAGTGAATCTTGCATCTTCAATAAAAAAGACTTGAATTATATCAGGAACACTGGCCATGTCATTGTGATGGTTGTGAAAATATTACTGGCCGGTGACCATTAAATAACTCTGGGATAATTGAAATCAAAATGTTTCAGCACGATCACATAATCAGTATTGAATACTAAAGAAAAATTTTGAGTTTACCGTACACTTTTTTCAGTCAACTTGAGTATACTAATTATTCATACAATATCAGGTTTGGATAGCCTACAAGGAATCTAGTTGGATTAACGCAGCTTTTTGGATAATTCTATTGATATGTTTCGGCAGGTTAGTTCTTTAGCTTTGCTTCTTGCTTGGTGATTAAAACTAGTTGTCATTACTCATTAGAAAATTTCTCTATCAAGAATTTTAACCTCTTTGATTATTATAGTAGAGATTCCATCATCTATTTGCATTGTTTTTTATATATTTCACACTTCTTTGTATCATCCTATCTTCTGAGAGTATCACGTTTTTATATAGTAAGAAATTTTTACAACTCAAGATCCTTATTTAATTTTATTTCGACTATTATTTGATCAATCATAAAATTAAGTTCAAACTAAGCATTGTTTTCTTTATCAGCGCTGCTACAAGCACCTACATTGTGTGGCAGCTGTTCCAGATCTCTTGCCAAGACCCTGTCTACCTTATTTTGGTACGTCATGGCGACAGGCAAGTATATAGCACTGGTTTACAATGATGTTTAAACATTTGACATTTGGAATTAATATTAGTTAATATGGCACTTGCCCATTTTAATGTTATAACATTCTTCAACTCGAGTAGCTAGTAATGTTGTATTGGCGACTACTTCGCCATTACTAGGATATTGTGGATAGTTTGCTTAGAACTTTAATAATTGCTCATGCTAGGGCAGAAAGCAAATATAAGGGGATTCCTAATGAGGCACAATAGCAATGGTGGTTATGAGCAAATGTTCATGCAAATCTCACTCCGGATTCAACTATGTAAATTACAAGAATCATATTGTTTCTCCAAATGCTAGAGTAGCAGCTTTATGATCTAGTTATAGTGTGATCATGTAAAAAAAAACTGGTAAATACTATACCATTGGATTTTACACAATTGAATAGAACTACATTTATTTAGAAGAGCTTGTTGCTGTTTCTCCTTTCACATTAAAAATAATGCGTGTGAGTGAGTTTGTATATTGTGTATGAAAAAAAAAACAGAAATAACCGTCCTCCAAAACAAGTATCNAGGGATAATTTTATCAATGAAGCCTATCATACGTATTTTAAGAAAGTAAAGTTGTAAAATAGATGCAAACTATTATAAATGAAAAATAATTTGAAGTTCTAATTCACCTTTTTAATTTTAAATTTTTTTATTTTATTTTTTAATATTTTCAATATATACATATATTCAGTTTTTGCTTATTTAAAAAATAAGAAAATGAATTAATATTTTTAATTATTATTCATTACAAATATATACACATCTTTAAGGAAGTAGATAGTGGATTTTTTTTATTTAAATTACATAAATATAGTATTTACAAAAATGAATAAACGGTGAGGTAATTACAAAAATGCATCTTGGGACATATCTCGGATGTTGAAGGAGTAATTACAAAATGGGCATATCTCGGATGTTCTAACGATGTGCTGTGATAGGGTCATAGCGAGTCACATTCTGGCCTGGGTACATCCGGGATATGTGTATGGACTGATGTCGGATACTAAGCATTCAAGATATGCGCAATGGGGGTCTCAGCATCTTAGATAAGAGCAATTATCGTGGATGGGGGCTCTGCATCCGAGATAAACGCGCATGTGTATATAAGTCATATCATCCGGAAATTATGTGCATTACAACCATTTTTTCATTTTTGTGACCTTCTAGACGAGTGAATTCGAGTTCTTTCAGAAAATATGGCTCCCGACAATATGTCCGCGAATGAGATATCAACAGACTGAATGCTACTTGACATGTAGCTGGAGCTTTAGACTTTGAGGTTAGTGGTTTAACCCATTTTTTATTGATAATGAATAATTAATTTAGATGTTTAATCTTTAGTAATGTAGTTAATGGAGTAGGTATAGTGAGTTGACAAAATTAGAAGATCTACGTTGGTTTCTTTGGTATACCTAGGATCGATGTATATGTTATATAATTGATTGTGATTACTTAAGTTAAATAAATAAAATAGGTACCTAATTGTGAGTTAAGTTAAATAAATAAAATAAGTAACTTTCATTTAACCTGTTAGTCCAATAAATAGGTATCTGTTACATTTAGCATAAATGATTATCTAGGTGGATTATAAGTTTTAGTAATGTTTAACAACAATTAATGGTTTAGATGTAATTAATATGCACTGGTAAATGTTTTGGAAATTACAAAGACCATGATTACTGTTGCCATGCCATGTGATCCCGGGTCTCTCGCTGCCGGCCATTTTGTTGCCCTGTATAACGGAGGCTGGATTTGGACATGCAATAGAGTTGAGGAATTTTATGTTTGACAATTTTTTTATCTCTGTATTTGTCAAGCAGTGGAGACTTGAGACCCACACGTTCCACCTTTCATGGGGTGAGACCAGTATTACGCTCTAGGATGTTGCCTACCACGTTAGTCTACGCATTGCTAGAGAGCGCGTTACGGGTTGTACCAGACTTTCAGCAATAGCATGGACACCCGACATGGGAGTGGATTGAGGATTTACTAGGCGCCAAGCCGCCACCACAGCCAAAGGGAGGTCAGCAGGTTTTCGGGCTGAGGATGACTTGGCTTAGGGACTGGATTGTACACATTCCTGATGAGCAGCCCCAGATACATTCCGTCAGTATGCCCGATGCTACTTGATGATGCTGTTTGGGGAGTTTCTGTTCATGGACAAGTCTGCTACATTTGTGCCTTTGAGATGGCTACCACTGCTAGAGGATTTTGATCGTTGCAGCCAGTTACCATAGGGATCTGCACTGCTCTGTCATACCTACCACACATTGTGCACCGCGGCATTGCGTGATGTGATGGACATTACAGGGTGTATGCCGCTCCTTGTCTCGTGGATCTACCATAGGTTCCCGTCTTTTAGTCCGGTGAGATACGACGTCGTCAGGTTCCCACTTGCTTCTAGGTACGTATATATTGTAAATAATTTTTAACTTAGCAAGTAGTACACATTGAACACGTGTTTTGTTATGAAATATAATTAATTAAATTTCGTTAAACTATCTTTGTTGTGCATAGGTTGGCAGGGCTAGGACAGGAAAGTAGAGATCGTCATGATGGCAAGATCTAGTGTCTACGTCGTCGCATCAATGCACTGACATTTGACCAGGTATAATGGAGTTTGGTTTATGTATTTTTTCATGCATTGGTATATCATTTATAATTAAGGTACTTTAACCTGATGTGAACAGTTTTGGTGTGCACCTTACGAGGATATCCAGCTACGTCAGATTGTACCCGACTGACTTATGGGTGACGCAGAGCTTTATACATGGAGGGCTATTGTCTCTATCGTCTGCTTTCACTTTGTAGAGTTTCATCATGTTGACAGAATGAAGAGGCAGCTTGGGGGCAGCAACACAAGCCAGTGGATCCGGTGAACGTCGATGACTACCTTTTCAAGACGACCAGGGGAGATGACACATGGTGGCCCGAGCAGCACCATGAGTGGTACGATCTATTCAGGGGCCGTTACTAGGCACATCACTTGGTTACCATCAACGGCCGTCCGGACTTTCGCCCGACACATGAGTACCTTACTTGGTGGCAGCAGGCTTGCAGAGTCAGATTTCTCTCGGGGGAAGAGGTCTTTGCCAATCCCAGAGTAGCAACCCCACTAGACGATATCCTCCCTGCGGCTCCTGGTCAGAGAGATGAGCTACAAGTACCACAGGATGCCTAGATCAGAGGCAATGGGCGAGGAGGCGACCTCGCGATGATGTCCGGAGACCGACACGGAGGGCATGCGATCAGTGTGTCAGGTGGGACGGTGGAGATCCTCAGCACGGTGAGGGAGACCAGCAGTTGTTAGACGAAGAGGCTGAGTATGCACGGCAGGAGAATATACTTGAGGGTGACATTCCAGCTGCACATGTAGAGCTTTCCACCGATGCATTCTTCGTTGACCATGAGGCCGACATGGATAGGAGGCTTATGTTGGGTACCTCCATCCCCAATCACCACTCGGCTGATGACACCGCCTGGAACCAGACCCAGTTCAACATTGGATCTGATATTAAGATAAACATCGATGACATGTTCCAAATTGTAGATGCGACTGGGGATGTTCCATGACTCTTTTAGTTCATTATTCATGTATGACTTTAGTTGATTATCCATTTTTGTGTATGCTTTTTTACAAAAATATTGTAAGTTGTTTATTCATGTACAACTATGTATTAGCCAGTATCGAGATCACTAGTGATGCATTCTTAACGTTAATGATTGAAATTAGTATGAAAGCAACGAAAGTAATGAGTAACAGCTACACTAGTCATAAAGAAAACATGTTTCATTGCACATTAAATATAGACATAATAGATAAAAACACAGATTGTTTCATTATACATGAAACTTACAAACTTGCAATCCAAAGCCCTAAACCCTAAACTATATGCGTTGTCATGGATCCGATTGCGGCGCATTAGGACATCCATGTATAGTGTGACCTTTTTCATGGCAGAGCCCACATCTCTTTTCCGCACGCTCAACGGCACCCATCTCATTCCAGATTCGAGTGGATACTGGTCTTTCCGATGCCTTCCGTCGCATGATTGGGTTGGGCTTCAGGCATGCACCGTACCATGGAGACCACATCTTCTCATCTGGTATCGGCGGAAACTTCCTCTCGTATACATTGAATACAGATACCATCGTGTACACGGGATCGACGAAATGACCCCACTCGATGCTCCCAGCTATGCATGCCGCTAGGACATGTCGACATGGGTAATGCAATGACTGGAATAGACCGCAGTCGCATGTACGCGCGTTCAACCGAATGCGATATGAAGTCTGAGACTAACCATCCACCGGCTTTAGCTCCTCCACACTGAACACGGATTCCCTACGATCACAATGGGTAACTCGCATCATCGGCAGGCTCTCTTTGTTATAATCTATAGATGTCAACAGCCACTGTGAGTATATCTGTCCACCCTGTAACTGAGCATGTGTTTCGCGACCCCTACACACAAATAACTGTTGCAAACGCTCATATGTTGCCCGAACAATCGTAGCTACTGGAAGATTCCTCATTCCCTTTAGCACTACATTTATGCATTCCGATAGGTTCGTCGTCATGTGACCATACCGTTGACCTTCGTCGCAATGTTGCAGCCATAAATCCTTCCTGAAACGAAGAGCCCAATCTACCATCTCACCGGATAGTGTACCCAAAGCATCCAAGTATCAATCGCAACACTCCTTGCTTGGACTGTATGCAACATTTACAAGGTACCCCTTACCCTCGGCCAATTTGAACCATAAATTGAAGTTTGAAGCCATGTTCCGGATGCAGTAAACATGATATTCTGATGGAGGATGCCATCCACTGTGAGGTGCGTTAATGGCGGTGCGAATGGCCCGTGATCTATCTGATATGATAAGGATTCTTGGCTTTGGAGTAACATGTTGTCTCAAATTCGAGAGAAAAAACGTCCATGTCTCTGTTGTCTCAAACTCAACTAATGAGAAATCTATGGGAAGAATATTGTTGTTACCGTCTGAGCCACAGTAATTAAAAGCACGCCCTTATACTTTTTGTACAAGTATGTCCCGTCCACATATACAAAAGGCTTACAACGCTTAAACGCTTCAATACATGGAGGAAATGCCTAAAAAACCTTATCAAACTGACTCCACTCTTCGTCAACCATGTTTTCGTTGTATAAGGAACAACAATGTACGTGAATAGTATCTGGGAGGCACTCCTGCAAAGCTTGTAAGAGCGCAGGTATCTTGTTGTACGACTCTTCCCAATTGCCATAGATCTTGGCAATCACTTTCTGCTTTACCATCCACACATTTCGATACGAGAGCTTAGAATGGTAACTCTGATGCACAGCACTTTGCAACACTGGGATAGACACCGACGAGTCAGTCTTTATCATAGGTAACATGACTTTGCAAATCAAATCACTATCCAGCTAAGTATGATCCTGAGACATGGTAGGTGCCAGACAGGTATGTGATCCATCGAATTGACGCACCGCCGTCGCTGGGAATCTCCGGCACATACTCATCTTCGGACGCTGTATCGCTTGATGACCCGGACCCGACAACATAAGTTGAATCGCCCTTACTGTCATCCTCGTCGACACTATCATGAGGCTGGGCATAGTGGATCGGTGTCGCCTCGAGCAGCACAACTTTAGTAGTCGAAGGAGACGACCCACCATCAACTACCACGTCACGGACCACAGCATACAACTCCATCACATGTTGTGGCATTAGCCGTGCATGTACGTCGAACATTATCCTCACATGCTGATCCCCATCAATTCAAAATAACTTATTGGTAAATCCATCATTCGGAAGGGCGTGTAGAAATCTATATGCAACCCGCCCAACCTCCTTCGTACTTACACCCTAGATTGCTCAGCATAACCGTCTTTAGCGCATTCACATTATCAATCCGGTAAGTGTGCAACATGGCAGTCTTGTGAGACTCAAAAATCACTCATTCATCACCGTGTCTAACTATCCCATTGGGATAAACACAACAAAGAAGAATTGATTATTCCCCATCAGAAAGAAGAGAAAGAAGAGATTGGTCTGTAAAATGTATGAGGAGATGGACTCTATAAATAGACTTATTCTCTAATATATTTTAAGTGCACAGACTTCTAAACCATAATACACATATCTCGAGTGCTGAGAATCTAGTTATATCGTTAACTATATCTCGAATGCTGAGGAAGGAATTAGGAAGTTGCTCTTATCTCATATGTTAAGACCCTATCATAAATCGCGCATATCTCGGATGCTCAGTATCTAATATCAGTTCATATATATATATATATATCTCGAGTACATTTAGGATGTGATTCGCCGTGACCTATCATAGCACGGGATCACAGCATCTAAGATATGTCTATTTTGTAATTATATTCTCGGCATCTAAAATGTATTCTAGTATGTATTTTTATAATTATCTCACCGTTTATTTATTTTCGTAAATATTATATTTATTTAATTTAAATAAAAAAATCCAGTAGATAGCTCATTTTAATCAATTTCAAAGGGCAATAGTTATAGAACTTTCCAAACAAAACATGACATCATCTTTTAATATCTCATTCAAAGCTCTTACCGTAGAACTTACCAAAAAGCTCCTCCGGCCGAAAGCGACCTTCCAATACGTGTCACCCAACAATCACTCCAAAGTCCAAACCCATTAAACAAATGCCAAATTTCATGCCTTTCAGTGCCCGATAAAACAGGAATAATAAATAAATACTCACCACAAAATTTGATTAGAAATATTTTTATGAAATATAAGTGCACATTAAAAGTTATTTAAAATGATATATAAATATATATAACACAAATTATCCACTCTTAGTCACCAAAAAAAAAAAAATTATCCACTCTTAAATTTTTACTTAAATTTAAAAGTAATAAAAAATGTGTTATACTTATAAACATAAAAATTTCATAAAAGTTACCTCTTAAACTCATAATAATTTCCTTTTTAATTACATTATTTATTTATTTTTTTCAAAGACGATATTAATTAGTTGGTGATACTACACGATTAAATTATTTTAGTAACTAAATTTAACAAATTGATCCAATAATTTATTGATACAATAAAAATTAGCTAAAAATTACATAAAAAATAGAATAAACTTGATTATAAAAAAATTATTTATCTAGTTTTTTTAAAATATTTATTTTAACTAACTTCAAATATCTACCTGAAATAATCTCTTAAAATGAATTTTAAAACAATAAAATAATATATTGAAACTGTTCAACACTCTTATTAATTAGTATTTTTTTTATTTTCTATAAATTATAAACATAGACATAAATACAAAACAGAACACAATACAAGATATACAAACATATAAATTTTAATTTTTTTCTATAAGATATAAAGACATTGTATATATATAAACTCTAAGTTTAGCTAACATGTGTCATAACAATATATTTTAAAATTCTTAATTTAAAAAGTTTGTATAAAAAATTACAAAGTTTAAATTTTTAATGTATTTATTATTTATTTATTAAAATAAAAATTTTAAAAATTTTTATTAATGATAATCTTAATATTTATTTGGATGTCATTAAATCAATAAAAAGATTTTTTTTATTTTATAGTGTGTTTGAAAAAATTTTAATAGTAAAAGTAAAAACACTAGAAAAACAAAATATTCTTTTTTTTTGAAAAGTTACAATTTATGTGTTTGTTTGGGCGTCGTTAAATTGATAAAAGAAATTTTTTTATTTTATAGTGTGTTTGGTAAATTTCTAATAGTAAAAATAAAAGTATTAGAAAAATTAAAAAAATATATATCTTTTGTGAGAAGTTAAAATTCATATTTTTTTAAAAGATCTTTTTTCCTAAAAAAAGGACGTTTTTTACATAATAAATGAATAAAAAAGTACTTTTTATCTTATTTTATCCAAACATAATTGATAGATAAAAAGATATTTTTTATAGAGTACTGCTACACATATAAGTCTTTTTGGAATACAATTCATAAAAATGATAAGTCACTTGAATGACGCGCGCGCATTCCTTCTTATCCTCCTCCTCTTCCTTTTTCTTCTCTTTTTTTCTTTGCGTTTTTCTTCCTTTTTTATCATGTGTTTCATCTTCATCGTCATTTTTTTATTACTGTTGTTGTTACTGCATTTTTTTTCCTCCTTCTCCTCTTTCTATTGATTTTGCAACATTATGTATTTTTTTGTTTGATTTTTTCCTTCCAAGAAAAATTATGAGAATATGAAATAAGAAAATGAAGAAGAAGAAGCATCAGAAGATGAGGAAGAGAAAGATGAAGAATTTTAAATTATACAGAACTTATCGGCACACATACATTGAAATTTCTTAAACAATACACTCGAATATCTTCGTGTTACACCCAAATATCTTCATATTACACCCAAATTTATTGCAAATACAGAAAAATATTTCCTCTAATACTGTATTTTTTCTTCTTCTTTTTTCCTTATTTCTTTCCTTTAGTTGAATGAATGTAAGTTCATCATCTTCCAAGTAATTTTGTAGCATTATGTATTTTTTCTTTTTTTTTGTTTAATTTTTTTTATTCTTGTTAAAAGAGTAAATCAAGAAAAAACTTGAGAATGTAAAATAAAAAAAAAGAGATGAATAAGAAAAAAAGAAGGAGAAGATAGTGATGATGATGAAAAAAAGAAGAAGCAGCAGCAGAAGATGAAGAAGAGGAAGAAAAATAGTTTTAAATTATGCATAACTTATCAGCACATATACACCGAAAATTCTTAAACAATACACTCGAATATCTTTGTATTACACCCAAATTTGCTGCAAATACAGAAAAATGTTTCCTCTAATGCTGCATGTTTTTCTTTTTTTTCTTATTTTTTTCTTTCTTTTAGTTAAATGAATATAAGTTCATAATCTTTCAAGTAATTTTGCAGCATTATGTGTTTTTTCTTTTTTTTTTCTCTTTTTTTATTTTTGTTAAAAGAGTAAAACAATAAGAACCTTGAAAAAATAAAATAAGAGAAAAAAAGAAGATCATGAGAATGATGATGAAGAAGAAGAAGAGGATTTTGAATTATGCAGAACGTATCAGCACACATACATCGAAAATTGTTAAACAATACACTCAAATATCTTCGTATTATACCAAAATTTGCTGCAAATACAGAAAAAATATTTTCTTTAATGTAGAACTTTTACATTACATTCAATTCAAACCATCAACGATGAACATTATTCATCTACAGAATCATAAATTACTAACAAAAAAATTAACTAGAATTGAACCATACTTCAGCCACTTGACTGGATTTAAATAATAATTAATTTCGTTTTGGTTCAATTGACAATTTGAATTTGAATTATTCATTATCTTCAACAACGAGATAACTGATGATGTAGGAGAAGGAGAAAAAAGGAGAAGAAGAAATTCCAATGAAAGAGAAGGAAGAAGAAGAAGAAGAACGTAAATATAAATAACTTGTAAGGATTTGTATAAAAAATGACTTGTATGCGGAGAATAACTCTTTTTTTATATGAGATATCCAAACATAAAATTACTTTTATTTTTGTATAAGATCTTTTTCGAAAATAACAACCAAACAAGTCTTATATATTTTTTTAAAAGATCTTTTTTCTTAAAAAAAAATTTTCACATAATAAAAAATATTTTTATCTTATTTTATTCAAATATAATTAATAAATAAAAAATATTTTTATATAAAATATCTAAACATAAAATTATTTTTATTTTTATAAAAAATTTAAAAAAATCATTAAAAATCCACATGTTAACAAATTAAGAATAAATTAATTTAAAATATTTAAAATTTTTAAATTTTTTTATTTTTGGATATTTTTGGAATTTTTCATTTTTCTACTGTTATAAAAAATTTATTTTTTAGTTTAAAATTAAGAAAAATAATAAAGTTACTGATTTTTTATTTACTTGATATTGCTGGACTTTATTTTATTATTTTAATTTAAATAAAAAAATTAATCTTATAATTAAAAATTCAAAATTAAGAAATTTAGTTTTTTTTTAACTTTAATTTTTTAAAAAAATATTTTTTTTATTTTACTAGTTTTTACTATTAAAAATTTACTAAATGCACTAAAAACTAATTTTTTTTTATCAAAATAATGATAATGCCTAATCAACTGAATCAAGCACTAAATAAATATCATAGACATTATCAAAAGAATATATAGAGAGAGAGCGCGAGCGAGAGGAATACAGGAAAAGGAACAGAAAAAACCGCGACCAACGGCAACACGCGGGAGCCTCGTATTAAAAAAAAAAAAGTGCCACGTCATCATTCTCCAAACGCGAAACCTAGAACGAAACGAGAGCGTTTTTCACGCGTGCACGTATATAAACGCCCCACTCTTTTTATTTCTTCCTTCTCTCCAACGCTCTGTTCCGTATTCCTCCGAAGCACAACTAAGAAAAAAAAAATAAAAATAAAAAAATAAAAAAGGAAAAAATATAGTAATTAATACTCCGAAATCATAAAAATAGGATTTCCTTAATCAAATTTTTGTTTGTACCTTCTAGATTTTCCATTCACAGCAGAAGACACAATCGCAGTTGCTGCCACTCCTCGCTCTCACTCTCTCAATCTTTTTCCGGTTTCTTTCTGATTGATTTCGCCGGAAGAAGGTAATGGCGGCAGCGGCAGCGATTTCTGCACCGGTGGCTCAGTCTACGGCGGCTCCGGCGGCGGCATTGGGCGTAGGGCCATTCTCCAATGCATC
>NC_029780.3:116835539-116836002 GCF_000817695.3 Arachis duranensis | reverse complement strand
CTGGAGGGGAACGTGAACGAGGCGCAGCTTTATGATCTGTTCAGTCAGATTGCTCCGGTTGTCTCGATTAGGGTTTGCAGGGATCTTACGAAGCGATCCTCTCTCGGTTATGCTTATGTCAACTATTCCAGCTATGAACATGGTTCTCGTTCTCCTCATTTCGTAATTCTTTCGTGTTTTCATTTATTTCTTCTTTGTTGGTGGAATTGCATGTAGATTGTTTTCAGTTTATTTGATCTTCGTTGATATTTTCGTATTGATGGTTTGTTTTGCGTGTATAATGTTTTATCCTATTTCCTTTTTCTATATATATATAATTAGTAAAGAGAGATCATTCGCTAACTGTAATGGATCGTAGCGGTTTATCATTATCTTTATTATTTTAGGTTCAAAATCATTATTTTTATAAGAAGAGTCCATTGAAATTTACGATATTTTAGTGAATTTTGTATATAATTGAGTA
>NC_029780.3:116779107-116835528 GCF_000817695.3 Arachis duranensis | reverse complement strand
GACAGATGTTTGATTCATTTTTCTTGGTTTTACTTTAGTGCATATATGATCTTGATAACAAGATATTTTGTTGCACTGCATGTGTTTGAAGATTCATGTCATATCTGCAACCGAAACTGAATATGGAATGGACAAGTTTATTATAGTTTGAGAAGTGTTATACAGCACAAAATTGCCTGTACATAATGAAAGATTGTGACAAACTTCATTTACTCTTACTCCTTAATTTATAGTTATATTAATTAATTAATTACTTAATTAATGTTAGTACGAGTGAGATAACGATGGTTTATAGGTATATCTTCATTGAATAAAGAGAAGGTTCTATTTGCCATTTTGCTGTTATATGCGTGTATTATCCTCTAGTTGCTTCCCTGATTATGTTACCTATATTGTAGCTGCAAATGCCATGGAGCTTCTGAACTTTACTCATTTGAATGGGAAACCCATTCGAATTATGTTTTCCCAACGTGATCCTAGCATTCGGAAAAGTGGATTTGCCAATGTGTTCATCAAGAACCTTGATACGTCAATCGACAACAAGGCATTACATGACACATTTGCTACTTTTGGAACTGTGCTTTCTTGCAAGGTTGCCATTGATAGCAATGGAAATTCAAAAGGCTATGGTTTTGTACAATTTGAAAAGGAAGAAGCCGCTCAAAATGCCATCAAACAGTTGAATGGCATGCTGATAAATGATAAACAGGTTTTTGTGGGACTCTTTGTTCGACGCCAGGAAAGGGCTCAAACAAATGGATCACCAAAGTTCACTAATGTGTATGTGAAAAATTTGTCTGAAACACAAACTGATGACAACTTGAAGCAACTGTTTAGCCCATATGGTACAATAACAAGTGCAACAGTTATGAAAGATATGAATGGGAAGTCTAGATGTTTTGGTTTTGTTAATTTCCAGAGTCCGGATTCAGCGGCTGCTGCAGTTGAGAAGTTAAATGGAACTACGATCAATGATGACAAGGTTTTATACGTGGGGAGAGCTCAGAGGAAAGCTGAAAGAGAGGCAGAGTTGAAAGCCAAATTTGAGCAGGAAAGATTAAGCAGATATGAGAAGTTACAAGGTGCAAACTTGTACTTAAAAAATCTTGATGACAGCATCAACGATGAGAGGTTGAAGGATCTATTTTCTGAATTTGGAACAATAACATCTTGCAAGGTAAATTTCACTTTGTGAGTGTACATTGTACATCCAATTAGCCCCTGATACTGGTTCATTTTATTGTTGTTGACTTGTTGTTCTTCTTTTTCTTTAGGTGATGCTTGATCCACATGGGCATAGCAGGGGGTCTGGTTTTGTTGCATTTTCTACTCCTGAGGAAGCAAGTAAAGCTGTAAGTTATTAATTTGCTGCTTTAAAAAAAGGTGTGTGTGACTACTCTACCTCTTTATTATAGATGCTTGAAGTTTGAATTGTCTTTTGTTCAGTTGAATGAGATGAATGGGAAGTTGGTTGGGCGGAAGCCTCTGTATGTTGCTGTAGCCCAGCGCAAAGATGAGAGGAAAGCTCGTCTACAGGTGATGCTCTTCTTAATGTTCTAGGTCTCATATGATTCATTTCTAGACTACTTCCTTATGAATTAGTTGTAGGCTTGTAGCTTATACCTAAGTGGGAGTGGGAGTGGTTCAATTATAATATTGAATTTTTTTATGCTTTCTGATCTTTGCAATTAATCTTTATGGACCACTAATATGGTTTCGTCATTTCTATATTTTTTGGAAACATTTTTCTTTTGGTTTGCAATTTGCATTCATACAATTGAATTAGATATGAATTGTTTAAATTGTGTTGTTTTGCACTTTCTGTCCACATCCCATCATGGATAGAAGTCTTTCATGTTAGATTTGCCACCAAACAAAAGGAGATTCTTTTCTTTTTGCAGGCATAAAATATCATGGTTGTTTGAATGTGATTGGGAGTTCCTTTTTGTAAAATTAATGGGTAATTTAACAAATTAACATTCTTTGCAGGCACAGTTTGCTCAAATGCAGTCACCTGGTGGAATATCACCTTTGCCCTCAGGAATTCCTGGGTATCATCCAGGAGCACCAAGGCTTGCCCCTCAACAGCTGTATTTTGGTCAAGGAACACCTGGCTTCATGCCACCACAACCTGCTGGCTTTGGTTTCCAGCAGCAAATCTTGCCTGGAATGCGGCCTGGCGTTGCTCCAAATTTTGTTATGCCATACCACCTTCAGAGACAGGGTCAGCCTGGGCAGAGAATGGGCATTCGACGAGGGGGAAACCTCCAACAAGTGCAGCAGAACCAGGTAAATTCTACACATCTAAGCTTTGAGTGTCTTTATAAATAATCTTATCCATTATTATTTTTATCATTTGATCACACTTTAATTTTTGAAACCAGATGCTGCATCGCAACTCCAACCAAGGGTTTAGATATATGGGAAATGGCAGAAATGGTATGGATCCATCCGTTCCTCAAGGTCTAGTTGGTCCAATGATGCCCATGTCCTTTGATGGATCTGTATCTCCTATTGATAACCAGCGCCCTGGAACATTGTCTACCACCCTTGCCTCTGCTCTGGCTTCTGCAACCCCAGAAAATCAGCGAGTGGTATGTTTATAAGTTTATAGCTTTGCATGAAGGACCTGTTCATTTTCCTTATTGCAAATTAGAATTTTGGTATGCGAATAAGTTTATCCTACAGCATAGTCTTTCTTTTAAACTAGGAATATTATGTTCTCCTTTCGCTATCGTTAATAATGATCTGCATAAAATTTAAAATGAGTTCTAACAATACAAGGAATATAACCATTTTGCTAAGTCTGTATAGAGCTGAGATAAATGGAGTTGAAATAATGTAGTTGCGCAGATATTTTAATTTGTAATTACTTGTATTTGACTAAATTTATGACAATCATTTTTACGAGAAATATAATATTTGCCATATATTGGTTGGAAATAACAGATGCTGGGTGAACATCTGTATCCTCTTGTGGAGCGTCTTACTCCAACTCAACACACGGCAAAGGTGACGGGCATGTTGCTGGAAATGGACCAGTCAGAGGTAATCCATCTCATTGAGTCCCCTGAGGACCTAAAGATTAAGGTCTCCGAGGCAATGCAGGTCCTTCGCGAAGCTGCCACGGGTTCTGATGTTGGTGATCAGCTGGGCTCATTGTCATTGAATTAATGAATGAAGTCATCGTGGATACATTGCTCCATATCATATTTGAGCCACTCTTCTCTGGGGCTCAACGAGGCAACATTATTTTTGGGATCCTCTACTATTTTAATTTTATTTTTCTCCGGGAATGATCGTGAGTCAATTCTGAGGGATTCAAGGATTTATTTTTGTTAGTCTTTGGTAGCACTGTAGCAGTTTTACTTTAGCGTTTTCAGACTATCTTCATGATTTTGTTTTAGTTAGGATTGAGTTGCAGTAGAGGATCTAACTTATTGGCTTTTTGACAATAATTATTTCTTGAGACCTTATATTATTTTGGACTCGGATTTTGATATAGTCCGTTCTTGGTCTCTTTAATGTTGCGTCTTATTAAATTCTTTTGTTTGTGCATCTAATTTTGGTTCGGGGCTGTGAGCACTAGTCGCGCACAGCATTCCTGAATATGTTCTACTATTTAATTCAATATACTACTATAAATGATAGTTCATGTGGAAGTACATTACTAATTTACTATTATGTCAAGTATAATTATTTCTTGAAATAAAAGAAAAGTCGGAGCATTTGGTTGATTAATTTATATATGCAATAAGCTTGAACTTTTGTTGTTTTATCGAGTGTTGCTGAATATGATGGTTATTACTTCATTGGTTTATGGAAGGTACGCCTGCAAATTATTGACCTTTGACCTCTTATGGTTCAATCATCACATTCGATCAAAATCTAAAACATGACTGGGTTCTCACATTTTTTTTTTTGATCAAGTGGATTGGACAACTCGCAATCCTAGCATCACAACACACTCACACTACACACTCACCCACACAACATTTAAGGGTTCATATTTAACACTTGATGCATTCACCAAGGTTTGAATTCTCACTTAAATGTGGGTGATATTCAGGATAAAAGTTATTTGGACTTTCAGTATGGTATTAAAATTAATCTCACCACATCTAAACAATCAACAATTTTTTTCAGTTGTATGTTAAATGGTTGGATCTAGAGTTTCATAATTATTTTTTATATGCTTTGCATTCCAATCATTTAGCAATGCTCATTCTAAAATTCATTCACCTGGATACTTGCCGTGTAACAATACATAATAACATGAATTATGCATGGCTATTAAAACAAAAACGTTTAATATAATTATCAACAGCAAATGTGGTGTTTTTTTGTTTGTTTGCTAACGTGTTAGTATTTTCTTTCTTATTATATTACCGAAAGAAAAAACCCAACAACAGAGTACAATCTCAATATTTTTTCAGTTTTCTGACCGATAAATCCTAGTTTATTTGCACGTCATTGTAGCCTACACATCCTCCAAATAAACAATAATCGTGTTTATTCTGGTTTTTGGTTTGTTCCAAAATGTTCAATTTTTTCTCTCAAAAAAGAAAATAAATAAGTAAAATAATAAGCAAATGAAAAATGCATAATATTTGTGCATTTATAACCTCCTTCTTTTCATCTGACAAAATTAAAAAAAAATCCAGATTGGGTGATCTTAGCAGAGTTGATGGACTGGAGCTGTAACATCCTGTCAACTGAAGGCTCTGCCTCTTTCTTCAGTTGTTGCTTCTTCCATTGTCTAGTTCAGTTTTGTGATATGAATTCCTCAGCAAGATTTCGAAGTGAGGTTTTTCTTGTTCTAAGTTATAATTCATTATTGTATGGACATTGTGTAGAGAAGAGTAAAAACTATAGTCTCTAGCAACAAATTGAATGAGAAGAACAGCATCAAGTCTGAGAAAGAATTATGTTCACTCTTTAGTACTTTATATATGCATGTGTCTCCTTTAACTCATACAATCACAATTCACAACAAACCATAACATACTAAACAAAATGTAATCAATGAATTTCCTTTTATGATCAAATGACAAATCTGATGGACATGAAGAGTTAGTACACTCTGTTACTCAAAGTGTTAGTTATTTATGATGTTACAATTTACAAAATTCCTAATAACCTCTCACTCTAAAAAAAAAACAATATGATGGACATAACATGACCATGCAAGAGTGTAATAAAGGAAAAACTAGAAAATGTTGGGAGGAAACAAAACTATGTGATTTAATACAACATTGTCACATACTCACATTTAATCGAAAAGAAGACATATCTTAAGTAGACTGTTACCTAGATCATTTCTCAATAGCAATAATATAAACTTAATTGTAATTAATTTTATAGTAGAAATATACATAAAATGTAATCACCTGACAAATATTTTTTTAGGTTTTTTTTTAAACTTTTTAAAGTAAAAACCTAAAAAATATTTGTTAAGTGATTATACCTGATGTATTTTTGATTGACTCTTACAAAAATTAATTAGAATTAAACTTATATTATTGCTAATAAAAAATGACCTAGGTAACATAGATAGATTAGCTTGAAAGCAACACATAAGCCGAACCAAGTCCTGTGGTCTTTCCATTGTGCCCTTACATGGGTGTAAGTGCCGCTTCCATACTCAACCACCTCCTCCAAGCAAAGAACCTCAAGCCTCAACCACGCTCCACCGCAACCAACACCACCAAGGCGGCCATCACAACCATCCTCTCCCACGTCAACGCCGGTCACATCTGTAAAGCCGCCTCCGTCCTCTTCGCATTCCCGGCGCCCTTCCCATACTCCCTCTACGCCCATCTCTTCCAACACTGCACCTCCCCACGCGCAGTCGTTGGCCTCCGCAAGGCCGAGTCCCACCTCCTCACCTTCTCCCCCACCCCACCCATCTTCCTTCTCAACCGCGCAATTGAGGCTTATGGAAGATGTGACTCTCTTCGGGATGCACGTGAATTGTTCGATGAAATGCCGCAGCCAGACGGTGGCTCTTGGAATGCGCTCATCAACGCTTATTCCCAGAGAGGTTTCTCGGATGAGGTTTTCAAGCTGTTTTTGAAGATGAATAGGTGCGGTGTTTATCCCAATCAGATAACTTTGGCTGGTGTTCTTGGGTCGTGTGCTGTGGCTTCTGAGATTGTTTTGGCCAAGCAGGCTCATGGGATTGTTGTGAAATTTGGGTTTTGTCGCAATGTGATTCTCGGGAGTTCCCTTGTTAATATCTATGGAAAATGTGGGATCATGGTTGATGCTCGTAGAATGTTTCAAGAGATTCCAAGTCCCAATGCTGTCACTTGGAATATCATTGTGAGGAGGTATCTTGATGCCGGCGATGCGAGGGAGGCCATTGTCTTGTTTTCGCGGATGTTTTTGGTGAAGGTTCGACCATTGCATTTCACATTTTCAGCTGCTCTTGTTGCTTGTGCGAGTATCTCTCGGCTGGAAGAGGGGATGCAGATACATGGGGTGGTTGTGAAGTTAGGTCTTCACGAGGATAATGTTGTTTCAAGCTCACTTATTAACATGTATATGAAGTGTGGTAAGCTTGAGGATGGCCATGAGATTTTTGATCAGATTGGTTCCAAAGATTTGGTGTCTTGGACCTCGATTGTAAATGGATATGCAATGTGTGGGAAAACATGGGAAGCAAGAAAGATTTTTGATGAGATGCCAGAGCGAAATGTGATCTCATGGAATGCAATGTTGGCTGGGTATGCTAGATTTTGTGATTTGCACGAAGCGTTAGACTTTATATATCTGATGCTTGGTAAAATTAAAGATGTCGATCATGTAACACTTAGTCTGATGTTAAATGTCTCTGCAGGTCTTTCAGATCACGAGATGGGTAAACAAATACATGGTTATATATATCGACATGGTTTCCACTCAAACCTGAGTGCCGGCAATGCTCTTCTTGATATGTATGGTAAATGTGGGAACTTGAACAGTGCCACAGTTTGGTTTAACCAGATGAGTAATCGGCGTGACTGGGTTTCTTGGAATGCTTTGTTGGCTAGCTATGATAATCATCAGTTGAGTGAACAAGCACTAACAAAATTTTTGGAGATGCAGTGGGAGACAAAACCAACAAAGTATACCTTTGGAACCCTCTTGGCAGCATGTGCAAATAGTTTTTCTCTTAACTTTGGAAAACAGATTCATGGATTCATCATTAGACATGGATTTGAAATGGATATTATAATCAGAACTGCTTTGGTCCACATGTATTCTCGATGTCGATGCCTTGAGTATGCTATCGAGGTTCTCAAGGGAGCGATTTCCAGAGATGTAGTCATTTGGAATACCATGATTTTGGGATGTTGCCACAATGATAGGGGTAAAGAGGCACTTGAACTTTTTCAACTGATGGAAGCAGAAGGCATCAATCCAGACCAAGTGACGTTTCAGGGGATTCTGCTGGCTTGTGTTGAAGAAGGCTTTGTTGATGTAGGTACTGACTGCTTTAGATCAATGAGCAATGAATACTATGTCCTGCCCCGGCTGGAGCACTATGATTGCATGATTGAACTATATAGTCGACATGGGTATATGGATGAGCTAGAGAACTTTCTCAAAACAATGCCAATAGAGCCCACTCTTTCAATGTTGAGAAGGGCCTTTGAAGCATCTCAGAAAAATAGGTACTCAAGACTAGGAGAATGGATTACACATAAACTTAATGAATTTGAACACTAATTAATTTCAACCAACTGCATGTGTGAATTATAGCAGAGATTTTCAGATTCTAGCTTTGATTTGCCGCTTTGGCTCGGCTTATGTTTATAGTATCTGTTAACAGAATTGACGGCGGGGCAAAATTAAGACATTTTGAAACGCTAGGAACTTAAATTAGACGAAAACGTTGAGAACAAAAACGATACATATAAATAAATTTTAATTTTATCTTTCAATAATATCAATTTTTTACTATATATAGTATTCAATTATTTTTTAATCACATCTAAGTAAATTATACTTAATCACATTATTTTCATTCTAAATAAATTTATTTTTTTATAATTTTACACTTAAAGGAATACAATTTTTTTTATAAATAAATAAATTTTATACTTTTATTCTAAATAAATAATGTAATGTGATTAGAATGAAAGTGTAAAATTATATAAAAAAAATTATAAGTGTATAAATTTTACACTTTTATTCCAATCATATTATATTATTTATTTAAAATGAAAGTGTAAAATTTATTTATTTATAAAAAATTACATTATTTTAAAAGTAAAATTATAAAAAAATTAATTTATTTAAAATGAAAGTAATATAATTAATTGTAATTTACTTAAATGTGATAAAAAAAATAATTGAATACTATGTACAGTAAAAAATTGATACTATTGAAGGATAAAATTAACATTTATTTCTATGTATCATTTTTGTCCCCAACGTTTTCGTCTTATTTAAGTCCCTTAACGTTTCAAAATTGTCTCAATTTTGTCTCGCCGCCAATTCTGTTAATGGATCTCTAATGGCAGGACAATATTGAGTCAATTTTGAAATGTTAGGGACTTAAATAGGACGATTAAAACTTTAGTTAAACTTTAGAGACAACTTTAAGGATTGTCCCAAAATAAAAACGATACTTTACTTTTCTATTATATAAAAATTGGTTTAACTGTCTAAGAACACACGATTACACAAATTTCCGAAGAATCTTCTCCCATTGTTTTTTGGGATTTCTGTAGCTATTGGACTTCTTGGACTAAAATTCTTGCTATTTCTTGTGTCAATAACAAAAAAGTTTAGTTTTAAAAAATATATTTATTTTTTTTTAATTTATCAAAATTTCATATAAGTAATATATTCTAGATATCAATAGTAAACATTGTACTCTGTTAAAATTATTAATGAGTGATTTTTTATTTTACTTGAAATATATTATGTTGAAAAATAATTTTAAATAGAAAAAATTCTACTCTTTTTTTCTAAAAAATGTTAAAATAATATTTTTCTCTCCTCTATTTATAAAATGTATACTTTTCTCTCTAATAACTTTTAAAAACCTCTTCTTTAACCCATTTTAAATTTTGTGTTAACTATGTCAATTTTATCCATTTTTTTAAGAAAAAATAATTTTTTTTTACAAAAATACTCTTTAACAAAAATTTAATTTTTTGTAATTAAATTTTCTTTATCAAAATATTATTTAACAAATTATTTTCTTAGTGACTAAATTATATTTTTACCAAAATATCCTTCAAATTTTTTTTAAAAGATTAAGTTAGTTTTACTAAGATACCCTTCAATGAATGCATCCATGACCACATTGTTTTCGAATATGAGCTTAGACAGATAATTACTCTTTCTCAACTCTATCTTTAGGGCTCTAATATTTCGTAATTATATATACTGATTCTGTTTACATTACATGTCTCTCTCTTCCATGATTATTTTGTTGTTGGATATTGTTAGATTTTGCAGAACTGTGCAGAAACTTACCATGCATCAGTATCTTGAAGCCTGAACATTACTAGTGATTCTACACGTCATTAGCAATGGTTGTTGTAAGTGTTTTTCTTGAATTCTTTCAATTCCACTTGATTGATTAACAGAATGTGAAATAGTAGCAAATGAAAACTAAAAAAACTTATAATAATAAGGATTTGCTATGCATTTTGCATTGGTATCATAAAAGTATATATAGTTCTTTTTTCTTATGAATTGAATTGTACAATTTCATTTCATACATCATCAAAATCTAAATAACATTGTTTGTTGAATAACATCGTTTACTCTCTATCATATTTTAGCCACTCTTCTTTTGGGGCTCAACGAGGTAACATTATCTTTTAGGTCCTCTCCTATTTTAATTTTTTTTGGAGATGATCGTCAGTCAATTCTGAGGGATTCAAGGATTTATTTTTGTTAGTCTTTGTTAGCAGTTTTACTTTAGCGTTTTCAGACTAATTTCATGATTCTATTTTAGTTAGGATTGGATTGCAGCAGAGGGTCTAACTTATTAACTTTAGACCTTATATAATTTTGGACTCGAATTTTGATATACTTCGTTCTTATTGCGTCTTATTAAATTCTTTTGTTTGTGTGTCTGCTATTTAAATTCGGTATAGTACAACTATGGTTCATGTGGGCGCTGACATCACTGTTATGCCATGTATAATTATAACTAATTATAATCATCACTTGAGGAAAAAAAAATCCTCAGATTTGGTTGATTAATTCATTTATGCATTAAGCTTAAAGTTTTTCATAACTCCATTAGTTTATGAAAGGTACGCAAATCTCCTGCAAATTATTGATTACTTAAGGTTCAATCATCACATTCAATCAAAATCCAAAACATGATTCTCTCCTGTGTTCTCACTTGTATGTTGGTGAGTGTATCCTAAGAAAATAAATAACAATTTCAGAATAGATCTTGTTTATCATTATAGTACTCAAATTAATCTCGCCCGTTTTTTCAGTTGCATGTTAAATGGTGGGACCTAAAGTTTCATAATTGGTTTTTTAAGATGTTATTTATATATTAAAATTAGTTATTAAAATTAATCACTAATATATTTATATATATGCTTTGCATTCCTATCATTTAGTAATGTTCATTCTATAATTCATTCAATCACGAGGAAGCTTGCCGTGTAACAATATGATAATAACATGAATTATGCATGCCTATTAACAGCAAACATGTTGGTGTTTTCTTTCTTATCATATTCCCAAAAGAAAAACCCAAAAGAATACCGATAAATTCTAATAGTTATTTACCCGTTATTGTCGCGTACACAGCCTCCAAATAAACAATAATAGTGTAGACAGGACATAACAAAGCAGAATCGAAAATTACTTTCATACTAATTAATAATATTAGCAAGTACGAAATAATACAGGTGATAATTGTTTAAATGTCATGTCCCAAAATTCGTTCTTAGGGTAGGTTTCATGGTTGGTGTGAGCCAGAAGTGATGCTCATCCCAAATTTCCATGGTTATTGACACAAAAAAAATAAATAATATTAATTAAAGTCAATGCACAAAATAAAAAGTTCAGTATATATTATTATTTAAAAAAATATAAATAAATAATTTTAATTAATCAATTTTAAATAATTATTAATTAATAACAACTAATTAATATAAAATATAATTTAAAAATATTTGTGAGCTTGCTATTAGTTAAACATACCCATCAAGAATGTATTTATTTCTATTCCGGTAGTATCAAAGCAACAAATTTCAATCCTCTAAACCCTATTCTTTCTCTTTCTCTCTCTTTCTTCCACCCGAGTCTAATGGCTTTGCACTCCCACATAGAGAGAGTTCTATGGAGCGAGGAGCAAATCTCTTGCCGGGTCACCAACCTCGCCGCTCAAATCTCTGCCGACTTTCGTGCGGTTTCTCCGCCGCCGGTGGCCGTTGGCGTGGCCACCGGTGCTTTCCTCTTCCTCGCCGACCTGGTTCGAAGGATTGAGCTCCCCCTCGCCGTTGATTTCGTGAGAGCCGAATCCTACGGTGCAGGAATACAGTCTAACTGTGCGCCCACCATTTCTTTGGATTTGAAAGTTGATGTCAAAGGCCGCCACGTCATCTTGGTATCTCAGTTCCTTCTTCACTTAACCCTCTTATCTCTTTCTATATATACTTCACATTTGTGCATAGCTTTTCAATAGCACTATGATTATCAAGTAGCTATAAATACGTCAATATATAGTATGTAATTTCAATTCAAAGTTGATGTATTCTCTAATAAACTACAAAGATAAATTAAATTGAATTAAATTAAAGTTGCACCTTCAGTAAATATAATTAAGAAGAAATTTTACTTCAATGAAAATTCTGTTCCATAAAACGGTTTTAAGTTGTCACGTTCATTATTATGAACTAATTATTAACAATCTGGAGTATTTGTTGACTTCATTAAATAATTTTTTGTTTTGCTAACTTAAAAATAATTATAATACACAATTTTTTTTTAAACCGAAAATTCAACACAATAAGGTGAAGCAATTAGAGTACATAGAGTACATAGACTCACTAGTCAAACAAATACAAATTAATCTAGAGTGATCTTCGACATTGCCATAACAACTAAGGATCAAGATCAGTCCACCTTTTTATTTTATAGTTCTTAATAGACCTGTTCCATAGCAATGATATTTTTAATATGAATAATATTACTGATTAATTATTAGGTTGAAGACATCGTAGATACAGGACATACTTTATGTAGAGTTATTGAACACTTGAAATCAAAAGAAGCATCCTCTGTGTCCGTGTGCACTTTCCTTGATAAGCCAGCAAGGAGAAAAGTTAATGTTCAACTAGTGGGTGAAGGCAAATTCTACAGGGGATTTGAGGTAACAAAGGACTCTCTTGTTCTCGTATTAAATGATTGTCTGTGATTTTCATTTATAATTATGATAATGATCAATAAATCTGTGACTCAAAATTATGTATCCACAACCACATTGTTTCCAAATCTGAGCTGAGACGAATGATTACTCATTCTCAACCTTTTCCACATTGCTTTGAATATTTCATATTCCAAGATCTAGAGATTGAGCTATCTTTAATTTTTCAGCGATTCAATCAGTGAATGTTGATGATTGTAGATTACACTCTGGCATTTGAGTAACATGAAATGTTCTTATTTGATTACTAAGTACTAAGCAAGCTGCGTGAAATGTGAGTTACGTATATAGATAAACTAATTTTGTTTACATTACATGTTTCTCTCTCTTCTATGCAGTGTCCAGACTATTTTGTTGTTGGATACGGGATGGATTTTGCAGAACTGTACAGAAACTTACCATACATAGGTGTCTTGAAGCCTGAACATTACCAATGATTCTACACATTATTAGCCACAGTTTTCTAAGTGTTTTTCTTGAATTCTTTCAATTCTACTTGATTGGTGAACATAATGTGAAACAGAAGTAGATGGAAACTAGAATATTTTTTTTGTTATGCATTTTGAATTGTACGATTTCATTTCATACATCATCAAAATCTAAACAACATTGGTTGTTGAATAACATGGTTTACTGTAGCTAGATACTTACAGTAAAATATTAGGTACATACTAAGTTTGCAGCCTTGGAGCCTTGATGGTATTGGTAGTAATGACCCCAATCATAGTTGAGATAAAAACTATGATTTTTTACGCATTGGGGTCACCAGAGAGAATGACATGGTGTTAGTGATATTCACATTGCCAAATCCACCCATCCCCAAGACCTTCAACTTAATTGTTAATACTTTGCACCTTAGAGCCTTCATAGTTTCAAAATAACCAATATGTATTCATGTGAGTTAACCAACATTTGAAGCAAATCATCCTTTATATTGGAGCCTTGGAGGGAATAATATATACTTAGGTAGTCCAAAATGTGAAGTGATGTACATTCATACTCTATGCCTTACCCCAAATGAAAAGTAACTTCAAGATATGGCAAAGAAGATCACAACATTAACTTCCTCATAAATCTAAGATTTGATATGCATCATATCACAGATTTTATACAAATGGCCTCTCTATTTGGAAAGCTTTGAAGTCCTCTTAGGTGGCCCAATAGTTGCCAAGTGTACTTTTAATTACTAATTCAAATCGTTATTCATGAATCAAGTAATGTTTTATGGCTTTGTTATAATTGAATCAAGGCAATTCGCATTGTAGTTTCATCATTCATCTGCCACAAAATATTTTTTTTTTAATTAATTATCAATTTATGGTGAAAGAATCTGAATGTTAAAACAAAAATCATATTGAAATGCAAAAATAATAGATGTCAATGCGAAGTAAAATAGCTAGAGTTTAGAGAATAATTTCTGTTGGGAATTACCACTATTTGGTGTGAAAAAATTTCCAACAAAGGAGAAAAACAGACAATCAGCTAATTATATTAACATCCATGTTAAGAATAGTAACAAGTTTTTTGGAAGGGACAATCCAAGTAAATTTAGCACTAATTTTTCGAGCTTCATAGCTTGCTAGCCAACCCGCAGCCTTGTTAGATTCCCTTGACCCTTGAGATCCATTCAAAGTGCACACACCAAGAACAGATGAGAAGCTCCTGAATTTTGATAACAAGATCTAATCAGAGAATAACTCACATCTAAACACACTTTAGCAAGAAAGGGTCATAGGACAGTCCATAATCCATCCCCCATTTAAATATCTGAAAATACAACCAAATCAAGCTAAACTTTGATCAAGCACCACACTAAAAAATTTATTATTTACACACAAAAATAAACTTATTTGCAAATTTAAAATTCCACTACCAAAATATATAATTGATAATCATAATAAAATTTAATAATTTATTTTTCATGCTATAAGACTATAATAATAACATAAATAAAAAGTATTGATACCAGCTATTTCACTGAATTAATTCAATATACAAAAGAGTTTTTTTATAGGATTTTGTTATAAATCTTTATTTTTAAATAAAAGTTATTATAACTTTAATTTCAAAGATTTTTTTGGCATCTGGAGCAAGTTCGTTGCTCCCTCGGCGAGCCTTGTCATTTTCACAAGGTTCGCCGTCCCCTCGGCGAACTTTATGTAATGTGTAAAGTTATCGTACCTCTCAGCGAACTTTAAGTAGGCACTTCAATAAAATCCAACCGAGACTGATCGTTCACTAAAATCACTACTAGTATCTCATTCTTCTCCCTATATTCTCATCTTCTGTTTACTCTATACAATGTTTGGAATTTTATTGTTATCTATTCATTATAATGGTGAAATAATATATAATCAAGAGGGATCTATCGTGTTTAGTTCTGCTCAATTAGTATTTGTATACATACCACCTGAAGTCGAAAGTCTAACAGTAATGAAAATTTTGATAGTGCATGTCATTGGTCAGCAACACATGAAAAGAATGAAAAAATCTACTATAGATATATAATCGAAGTAGATAACATTTTATTTTACAAAAGGTATATTCGTACTATTCACATATTATAATTATTATTATTAATTTATTATTTTTTATTTGATGATGGTTTTGATAAGATTTTATATTTTTGTAAATTAGGTATCGGTTACGTGATGATGAAGACATACATCTTATTAGGATCTAGCACAACTGTTGGACAAATGTTCATCTATTGGAGTTATTTGTTTTTTTAGTCAACTTGGGTGGAGAAACTTTTGTGGATATTGTTGATGATATCCCCTTAAGTGGGACAATTAGAAAAAGAATTAGAAGGATGATTGTTGACCTAAATATGCCACCTGAAGGTAGTCAAGAGAGGTCAAATGTCGTAGATTTTAATGATGGTATGATGCAAGCTGAAGTTAAAAGTCATTAAGGTTCTGCTATTAAAGACCCGATGATGGATCGCTATCAAGTTAACCTTGATGATGGTGAAGATACTGAGGTTGAACCAACGAAAATTCCGGATGAGGAGGAGGAAGAGATAAACTACTTCAGTGAGATACAAATTACTTTGACACAGTTTGTTATTTTCTGACCATATGATTAGCTCGATCATTTTTTTACATTGAATCTCAAGGCAATGACCTCAAATTATTTATTTAGTCAAAGAGGCCCCTAGAATGATCCCACCTATGAGTTTGAGATTGGGCAATAGTATGAAAACAAGAAGGAAGTTATTACAACAGTCAAGATGCATAATATTAGGAAAGTTGTGGAGTATAAGATACTAGAGAGTGTCCATGAAGTATATTGTATATTGCACTCATTTGAGTGTGGTTGTCAATGGAACATACGCATATCTTATCGCGAAAGCAGGAAAAATGGGAGGTGAAGAAATACAGTGGTCCTCATACTTGTATACAAATATCAATGGGCCAAGACCATGGAAGATTTGTCTCGAAAGTGATTGATCAAAGCAAATCCAACCATCATCCTAAGGATTTTGCAAGGAAGTGAGGATAATCACTTTGGTTACAAGGCGTCGATAGAAAGGTTTGACTTGCAAAATAGAGAGTCATTGCGAGTATATATGGATATTGGGAGAAATCATACAACATGTTTCTTCGTTGGTTATTCGCAATGCAGATGTGATTACCTTGTAGATTCATTACATTGCCTTTGCTTATCTATGCTTAATTAATTCATGAGTTATATGTTATAACAAAAAGAGTTACCGCAGCAAGCACTCCTCCGTCAGGTGCTCCTCCAACTGCCACAAACAAAATCATGAAACCAAATGAGATTGACAGTCTACTTACTTTGTGACTGTCTATTATGGGGTCCGGAACAACACCTAGCAGCTGCTGACAGAGGTCCACAATAGAGCGTCCATCATAAAACTGCTTTCACCCATCAATGTAGTCGCTGACTGGATCTCCATCAATGTTGAGTTCTAACTGATACACCATGTCCTGCATGGTGATAGTCATCTTCCCACAAGACAGGTGAAAAGTATGAAACTCATGACGCCATCTCTCGATCAAAGCAGAGACTAATACCCAGTCATGGCCTCACTATAGTATATATGCCACATGCTCAAATCCTGCTTGTCTAAAGTATGTCCATATCTCTTTGGGAGAATGTTATAGTAAATTCTTTCTCATATGCAAGATCCAAGAACCCTACAAAACAAAAATCAACAAGTCTGACGAAACGGAAGTCACAAATAATAAGATAAATTTTAAATATATAAAAAAACATAAGTTATAAGATATACTAATCGGCTAAGTTGGCCAGCAATATGATCAATCCAATATATTTTGTAAAAGGTATCTTTGTAGGCTAACATATTTTACGCTATCAAATTGCTATATAATAGAATAAATTATTAGAATAAAATAATTTAAATTTCACTAATTTGTTATCAAACATATTCGAAATAATTATAAAATCCTAAATGATAATTTTACCCTAAATCATAATCATTTCAAATAAAGCAATAATCTAAATAAAATAATTTAAAATTAACTAACTTATTATCAAACACATTAGAAATAAATCTAAATACTTATAGACCATAATGAGTTAAAATGAAACAATAATCTAAATAACATTTTTCACTAACTAATTATATCATTTAATTATTAAACTAACATGAAAATTTAATCTAACTAAATAAACATGTTAAATTATAAAATGATACAATAATAAATTAAATTCAAAAGAAATAGAAGAATAAAATTACCTAAAATTGACAAATTAAAGATATAAAAGGATAAAAAAATAATCAAAATAAAAAATAAGATAAAAGAGGATGAGAGTGAATAATAAAAAAGTGAAAAGAGAAAACTTAGGAGAGGATTATGAATTTTTATATTTGGAGAATTGGAACTTTGGACCAACTTGCTTGAAGTTCATCGAAAAGTACAGTCGTCGAAGGAGACGACGAACCTTGTGAAAATAATAAGGTTCGCTTAGAAGAGCAATAAACTTGCTTTAGACGTCAAAATAAAAATTAGATATTTAAAATTAAAGTTATAATAATTTTATTTGAAAATAAAATTTTTTATTTTATTATAAAAAATCTATTTTTCATACGTAAAAATAATTATGTATTATCGTATTTAGTAAAAATAATTATTTTTTAAATTTAATATTAAAAAATTTATTAAATTTATTTATATTATTATATTAATACTATGTCATCAAAATTATATCCTTTAGAAAAATGTCAAAATGTTAGTAAGATGTATTGTATTTAACTAGTAGTTAATTAAAAATATTTAAAAAATATAAACTAAAATTATATTATTAAATTATTAGACTTAAAAAATTTAAGTTATGACTAAAAATATTAATAAAAAATAATAAATTCTGCTAGCTAATTCTCTTTAAAGATTTGGAAAATAAAATAAAAAAATTGTTGGGGAACTTTATTCCGGTGTGGGTGCTTCCGTCTTCCTTCAATAACCATCCGCTTCTGCAACTGCGAACGCACACAACACACCAAAAAAATGAATCAGCGACGCGCCACCATTTCACTCTTCAACTCCTTCCTCCGAATCAGATACCCTCTTCGTCCATCTACAACAACGCTTACTTCGCCACTTCCCTTCTTCATAACTAATTCAACCTCAAAGCCCCAATCTATCCGCACAATCGCACCTATGGTTTGGCAAAATCCTCGAAGTTACAGCGGTGGCAGTTGCAATGACTTGGATCACAACAAGGAGGTGGACGCCATCAATCTCAAGTTTGCGGAAGCCAGGGAAGAAATCGAGACGGCGTTGGAGTCCAAGGAAACCGTCTACTTCGATGAAGAAGCCGAGTGCGCACGCGCCGCCGTCAAAGAAGTCCTCGGAATGTTCGATGGCTTGTTGGCCAGGTTGTTATATTTAGTTATTTCAGTTATAAGTTAGTTATTATTTATTTAACGAGTTGTGCATAGAAGCAGGTTTTTATATTGTTCTTGTTTTGGTGCAGGTTGTCGGAGAAGGAGAAGGGGGCTCTGCAGAGGTCCATGGGTCTCAAGATTGAGCAACTGAAAGCAGAGCTGAAACAATTGGATGAGTAACATAGTAAGAGGTTTTCTTGTTCCTTTATGGGATGCTGCTACTAGTTAATACTTTGAGTTTTTGTGATCGGAATTCCAAAATTGTAGCTGAAGTAATGTTCCTTAGGGTGCTTCTTAGTATGATGTAGTTTTTGAATAAATTGATCAAAAGCCGGCTCCTCCACACGAGTTGTTTGTGAGGGGGATGATGGAGGTTCTTTGCATTTAAAGGACCATTGTTATTCTTTTTGAATATTAACATTGTATTTGCATCTGTACTTGTATTATTAGTATGATGATATGAGCTTCATTTAACATTATATATAAACTCAGTTTAGATGAACTTCTCTTTTCTCATAATTCAATTGAGTGAATGGGATTTTGGTTATAGTGATTGAACAGGTGGAAAAATTAGTTGATTGAGATGTTAACAGCACCATAGGAATGGCCAAAAACAGTAGAAGACAATGTTATTATGCTACTTATTGAAGTGATCATACTATCACATTCTTTATCTGTAAACATAAGTCACTTGCCGTTTAGATCCCTATAACCCTGTGTGACACTTGTTTTTCTGCATATTTTTTTATGCCTGGGATTAAAAACCAGATAATCTTCTTATAAATTATTGGAAATCAATATTTTGTCTCATTTAAATGTAAACTTTAGAATATTCTTTAAGAAACCTGTATATGTTTACTGCATTGTAGAGCCGAAAATTTGTTCAAGACTTCAATCCTCAATTCTTCGGTATTAACGCACCACTTGTAGCTGTTCAAGTTGTTGCTAGCTACTTGTGTATGTACTATATGGTTAACATACTATAATTATCCAAACTGTGGGTTGAACAAATGTGATATATGCATAATCTATGTAACCTGGAGTGTCCTAGATTCATTTATCAACAATAACACAAACATATCTCTACAATCCTAGTTGCATTGGCTTTAATCCAATTACTTAGTATATTAATAAAGAAGGAAAGTGTGACTTGTGCCACATTGCACTATGGTGTTGTGAATTTCATGTAGTACTGTTATGAGCATTTGAACTCAACCCCAGGCCTGTAAGTATTCAGCTAGAAATTACTTATAGCCTCCAATCCTATGCTTGTCAAACTTATAGGGCAGACTTATGAGTTACCGGCAACCTGCGAGTTTGCCAATAGCTTTTTGTCTCGTAGGTTATGTTTGTGAGTTGGGAGTTTTTAAGAGAAATCACACTTCAAAACCTGCAAAATAAAACTAAGACGTATTTAGGGTCCAATTATTTATCGTCCCCACCTCGTGTAGGCCCTTTGCATGCAGACTTGCCTTCTACTAAACTGGTGGTGGCTGACAATGCTTGCTGACAGTCTCTTCTTTTCGTTCTTATCATGTTCTTTCTGTTTCTGTAACAACACCCATGTCCCTTTTCTTGTTAAAACTAGATTCTGACAGAAGCTGTTAGATATTTATATCACAATGAAAATTCTCTAAGCAGCCTGGTGCACAAGTATTCCACGTTAACACAGGATCCGGGAAAGAGCCGCACCCAATGGATGCAATGTACACAGCCTGATAACTATATCAATGACTGTTTTCATGGCTTAAACCCGTGATCTTGAGCTCACACAGAGACAACTCAACCGTTGTTCCAAGGCTCCCCTTCATCACAATGAAAATTATTTCAGAATAATACATTAGGTGACAATGTTGAACCATTTGATCAAAGTGTAGAGCAAATATCGATAATATAAAAGTTAAGCTTAATGTTGAATCAAAATTTTTGTTCATGAAAGATCTGAGTATCTGAATTCTAGGTAAATTACAAGTTGCGTATTGTTTCTTCAGATAATGAAAGAAACATGCCAACTTGCCTCGTTTTGGTTTTTTGTTACTAATGTGTCAAAAATCGCTATCTTATAAACTGTTGGAGACAATAAATACAGGACAAGATATGATAATGGAAGCAAACTGGTGAACATGGCTATTCTGCCTTTTGACCAACATTGTCTTAAAAACCAAAACAAAGGAGGGGAGAAGGTTTTGGATTATGTGAACTGTGAAGTGGGAGACAAATCTAGTGTCAACTGAGGCATGTGGGAGAAGGGGAAGGAAGCATGGCTTGTCTCCTTACAAAAATGGAATTCTGGCCCCCACCAACCTTAGCCCTGAAATAACATGTATCATGTTCTTGTATGCTTTAATCATCATTACTTTCTTACTCCTTATCCTTGCATCATTGCCTACACTGTATACTTTCATTGCATTATTGAAAATTGAGTTTGCTCCATCAAATTAAAATACTTTGCATTAATTTTTTTTATTTTTATTTTTTTGAAGTAATAATCTCCTGAAACTATGGTTCTTATAATACATTTGAATAAAAACAGACGAAAGTTGATTCTGCATGAACGAAACATCAGTTATGCCTTATGGACCTTGTCCCCTCCTTTCTCTACCAGAAACAAACCACTAATTTAGTCTAAAGAAAAGTGTTTGTTGTGTTTTTGGGTCATAAAGAATTTTGTTTTTTCCCTTTCTAGCCGTCCAGCCCCACATACCTTTCGGCTCTCTTGTACCTTTCTTCTATGAAGAATATGGGAGGAAAAAAACAAGTTGTGGAAATTAATTATTTTCACAGAATCAGCAGAACTTGTGGTATTAATACTGGACCATTCAACCAGCAAAACGACACCTCTAGGTTCAACAATTCATTATGACATGCATATGATTTTGAAGATTGATGATATGAGAAATCATGGATATGCAGAATTAAAATGTGGCAAAACATAAGTTACTACAAACTGCTGCTACTACTACTATCACTGCTACACATACAGCAGATAAACTAATGATATCTATATATCTAAAAACTGTACAACAATAGCCGTTTTAAGTCACTACTCTCAAGTTCACATAATACATCATCTTGTTTTCATCTTGTGAGAGATGAGAATCAATCACTAGAGGATAAAAACCATGGCAAGTGAAAGAAAGGAAGAGGGAAAAAAATTAGCTTTGATTTGAAGGGTGCTTTATTAGAGGTTGAGAGGTTTTGCCCATCTCTTCAGGCTGGCTCTTCACCTCCATTAGCAATGCAACCACTTCCTTCATCGTGGGACGTTCTGATGGCGAAGAGTTCACGCAAAACATGGCAATTCCAAGTGTTTGGAGCATCTCTTGCACCATTTGATCTGGTAGACCTTGGAGTTTTGTGTCTAGTATTGACACAGCTGGTTCAAAGCTCCCCATTTTCCTCTTCACCCACTCAACTATGTGTTGTCCATCTCCGACATGGGATTCGACGGCACTGCGCCCGCTTAGTATCTCCAGCAGAACCACTCCGTAACTGTAGACGTCACTCTTCTCAGTTATGTTCATTGAGTAGCCATACTCTGCCATTGTGATTAATGTGAATGGAAGTTAGAATTTAAACCAGCAACAACAGATCAGAAAACTTATGTTACCAAATGTGTCTTAATACTAATACTTATAATCTCATATACTATTAACTTTAATAATCTGAGATAAATACTCTAATGCCATTTATTTTGTAAAAAGTAAGGTAAAAAACACTTGCCTGGGGCAATATAACCATAAGAACCAGCAACTCTAGACATTGCCTGATGATAACTTGGTGAATTCATCAGCTTTGCAAGACCAAAATCTGCGAGATATGCTTCGTATTTGGAATCTAGAAGTATGTTATTGCACTTGACATCTCTGTGAAGAATGGGAGGGACACAATCATGATGAAGGTAAGCAAGACCCTGAGCTGTTCCAACAGCAATCTTGTATCTGGTTTCCCAGTCTAAGTTCCTGTTCCCTTGCAAGAGCTGTCTCAGATTACCATTTGGGATGAAATTGTAGAGAAGAAGCTTGACACTCCTGTTAGAACAATAGCCCAGTAGCCTCACAATGTTTCTGTGCCGGATGTATCCGAGAATCTGAATCTCTACAGCGAAAGAGTCCAGTGTTTCATCTTCTTTGCTAGCTTTCCATAGCTTTTTCACTGCTATCAACTCCCCATTAGGCATCTCAGACTTGTAGACAACACCGGAGCAACCCTTCCCGATCACATTTTCATCCTTCAAGCAATCCAAGATGTTATCTATGGTGAAGTTTAGCTTTTGAAATGGGATAAAGGTCCAAGGATATGAGAAATCCTCAGCTCCTGATGTGGACGCCAATGCCCCCAAAGATTTTTCCACTGTATACCTGTTACTACGAGTTGCTATAATCCAGGATGCAACAGCAATTATCACAATTGAAGCTAGAATCACAGTTACGAAAGCTATGGTTTTCGCAGATTTTATACCATTTCTTTGAATCAGGCTTGAAGAACACGTATTGCCATCAATGGACTGGCATAGAAGGGGGTTCTGAAGGCATGAGTTAAAAGAAAGAGTTCTGAAGAATGGAGTTACTGGGATAGGACCTGAGAAATTGTTGTACGAGATATTGAGGGAAGTGAGACTGGTGAGAGAACCAAGAACCTTAATTCCTCCATAAAACATATTATGAGAAAGATCAAGTGATTGTAACTGTGTCAAAGCAGACATTGACTCTGGGATTTCTCCTGTGAATGAATTCGAGTTTAAGTCCAAACTAATGGTTAAGCTTGTAACATAACCAATCTCAGAAGGTATGTCACCAGAGAGATTGTTGTAACTCAAATCAAGAAGAGTTAGCTTCTGCAAATTCCTAATAGATTTTGGGATTGATCCTGTGAGTAAATTATTGTTGAGGATGAGCTTGTTCAAATAACTGAAGTTTCCAAAGCTCCAAGGAATTCCACCTGTCAAATGGTTTCGACTTAGATCAAGCTGCTCCAAGTTTGCAAGCTCCCCAATCTGAGACGGAATTTCGCCGGTTATGTGGTTGTTATGCACGTCTAAGAGCTCAAGAACTGTTATGTTGGCAATCTCTACTGGTAAGCTTCCAGAGAAATGATTCATGTACAAGTCAAGAAACACCAGGTTCTGTAATTGGCCTATTTCTTTAGGAATGTTCCCTAAAAGCTGGTTTTCTCCGAGCCGTAGTCTCACCAAAGATTCACAATCTGCAACACTTGATGGCAACTCTCCTGTCAAAGAATTTCCAAGAAGCAAAAGTTTACTCAGCTTCTTCAAGCTGAAAATCTCTTCCGGGATTGAACCTGTGAGCTTGTTCCTTGAAAGGTCAAGCGAAAAGAGTTCTGTGCAGTTCCCAAAAGAGGGTGGTATGGTTCCAGAAACTGAGTTACCCCACAAGAAAAAACTCTGCAAGAATTTCAACTTCCCAACTTGCCAAGGGATTGAACCTGATAACTGATTCTTGTCAAGCTGAACAGTAGCAAGGCTTGTGCAGTTTCCCAACTGCCATGGTATTTTCCCTGAGAGGGAATTATCTGATAAATGAAGCTGTTCCATAACCACAAGCTTCCCAAAATCCTCAGGTATTTCACCAGTGAGTTCATTGGAAGAGGCATCAAACACCACAAGTGATGAACAGTTAGAAATCTCAGCTGGTATTGACCCAGATAATGCATTCCCCCAAAGAAGCAAACTTGTGAGCTTTTGCAGCTTCCCCAACTGAGGAGGAATAGAACCAGTGAGCTTGTTCATGTGCAAATAAAGATTTCTCAACTCGGAACAGAGCCCGAGTTCCGGCGGTATTGAACCGGAAACATCAGTGTCATAAAGTGCTAGAGTTTGAAGATTGATCAAGTTCCCAAATGAAGAGGGAATGGAACCAGAAAGTCCAGTGGCAGCTGCACCAAATATGGTGAGGTTTGTGAGTAGTCCTAACTGTGATGGAATCTCTCCAGTGAGGTATGGATTTCCACCAATCCTAAACTGCTGTAGAGATTTCAATGATCCTAACTGTGATGGTATTGAACCGTTAAGGAGATTGTCTTGCAGGCACAGAACTTGGAGTGAGGTAAGGTCAGCAAGATGCTGAGGAATGGTTCCTGTGAGTTTGTTTGAGTTCAAGAAAAGGAACTGAAGTGAAGAGAGGTTTCCAAGTTCATTAGGAATGGAACCTGTTAGAGAGTTTGATGAGAGGTCAAGGAGTTGGAGATGGGAGAGTTGACCAAAAGAGGGAGGGATTTGGCCAGACACATTGGTGGAAGAGAGGTTGAGAAGTTGCAGCATTGACAAAGAAGAAAGCTGGGGAGGCAAATAGGTAAGGTTGAGGAAAGTGTCAGGGATAGAAAGGGAAATTACTCTGCTTTGTGGGGAGCATGTAACACCCTTCCATGAACATGGTGTTGAGCTTGAAGGGTTCCATGAAGAGAGAAGTGAGGAAGATGCTGATGATGATCTTTCAGATGCAGAAACAAGAGAAAGAAGTGCTTGTCCATCAGGTGAGAGACAAGTACTCATTTCCATCTTTGTTACTGTGAGACACAAGAAGAATAGCAGCAAAGTTGTAACACTGTTTGGAACAGTATGTTCCATTTGGATTTTGAAAAGGAAAGAAAAAGAAGAGAAAAATGAGTTGGTGGTGGATGAAGACTACTTAAGAACTCAACTGGGATATGTTGTAGCTATTGAAGATGGTGGCGGTTATGGAACTGAAACTGATGAAACTGATACAAGTCAATTTAGGAGACAAGATGCATGTGAAGATGATGCTTAAGTTTCACACAAACGTTTTCAAATGGAGCCATGTGAAAGTTTGAAACTGCTGCTTCTTCTTCTTCTTCTGATGCTGTTGCTGCTATATGCTAATGGTGGCATTCACAGCCATATAAGTTGTGGCACTTTTAGAGAATGCACCATTATTGGTTTCCATCGCGTGGAACTAACTGCATTTAGGTAATGAGTTCAGCTTTATGGTGGTGGTGGTGGTGGTAGTGGTGGTGGCTGATATTTCTTTTTTGGAGTTGAAAGTGCTTTGAAAAATTCCCAAGCTCTCAGTTATAATATCTTTGCAATTATACCAAGGTTTGTTTTTANTGTAATGTTATTTTCATAAGCAATATTTTCGCCCCCTTTAAATATAAGACGTCTAAAACAGACACCAAATTACAGTTGTAGATCAGTTTGTATGAAAAGGGGGCTCCATGAATAGGGACAATGTTGATGGTATGTGGGAGAATTTAATTTTGATACACTATTATTATAAAATTATTTTATATGTGTATTTAATTGTATAATGTTACATTAATAAAAATAATTATTTTTTATATTTACTACATGAATGATTATCTAAAAAAATAGTTATAATTATATGATTATATAAAATATTTTATACTGTCAGTATATCAAAATTAAACTCTTGTAAAAATTTAGATAAAATTCTATTTTAGTGCATAGTATTTGACTATTTGAGTTGAATTTTAATTTATTTTTTAAATATTTTATTTTTATCTTAAATATTTTATTTTTTTATATTTTTTCTATTATTATTTATAATTATGCTACACATATATTAAAATCAACTATTAATATAAAATATATGTTAAAATACAAAATATATATTGAGAATGAATTAATAATATGACAACTTATTTTAATGTACAAATAATATTTTTAATTTTTAAATATGAGAAACAAAATAAAGTCTTAATTTAGAATTTAAAACGGTGAAAATGAAGTGGTTTTTTATTGTTTGGGCTCACATTCTCTTTCCGTTTGTTGTCTAATACCTTTCTTTTTTTTGCTCTCATCATGCAAAATAAGTATCATTTATTAAGTGGGTTGGTCTAGTGGTTAACTCAATAATCTGCTTAAACAAGTATTTTTGTGCATGCAGTAATTTATTGGCCAACGACAAACTCCTAAATAGAGTTTAGTACCGCCACGGATTAATTTTTGGCTATCGGATTGAGAGATACCGTGAAAAACAAAAAAAAAATCATTTATTATATAATTAAATGTATATAAAAAATTACTTATTAATTAATCATCTATATATAATACACATGCGTGGATGCATGGTAGTTAATTTTGGATATTTACATGACATTTTTAATAAGTATAGCTATCGTTGTTCAAATGTTTAATATTTAGGAAGCAGTGGGGTTTCCATGATTGTTCTTGTATCCGCTTTGTTGATTGAGATAAGAAAACAAGCCAATATTCTCGCATTACATTGATGAAATTCTCTGAACCCATATATATGTCACGGAAAATTTTTTGAAATAAAATAAAAGAAAAAAAGAAATTTGAATGCTCCGCCTCCTAACTTCCTTTCCTGATTTACATATAAATCGGTGTGCCACTGTGGGTTGGGGTGGAAAAAGGCCAGGCGGTTTGTCAGGAACCTGCAGTTTAGTTTGTGTTTGGCCTGGCTTGTTACAAAATAGGTACAGGTTCAGACTCTTTTAAAAGCCTTAATACATTAATAGGCCAGACTCAGACTCACTATTAGCCTTATAAATCTGTCTGTCTGGACTTGTTAAAATATAATTAAATATATAAATAATTATTTATTATTAATAAAATTATGAGATATTTTAAATTTATTATATTTTATTATAAATATTTTTGTATATTTTAAATATGTTAAAAGTTTAAAATTTTTTATAAATATTAAATATATGACATATTACATATAACTATTTTTATTAAAAAATAATTTTTTAAATAATTTTATTTTTATAAAAAAAAATTATCAGGCCTTTTAACAGGTTTCAGGCCAGGCCAGGCTGAATAACAGGCCAGACCTAGTATTTTATAAAGAGCCTATAACAAACTGCAAGCCAGACTCAGGCCAATCAACTGTATGACAGGCCAGATCTGTTAAGAGCAAAGCCTGGTCTGACTTAGCCTATTTCCACCCCTAAGTGTGGGATACTTTCATTTTGCACCAAAACCTGTGAATGGTATCTCCATTTTGCACACCACACAAAAAAAATTATATTTATAAATAAAACTGGTTTAATTTGTTTTGTAAATAAATTAATTAATTTATTTATTTAAAAAAATTATGTATATAACTGTTAACTGATATAATGTCACTTAATATAGTGTTAGTCTAGATATTTATATCAGAATTAATTAGAACTGTTAACTGATTATAGTTACTAACTAATTAGAGTTAATTTTTAGTTAGCATTTATATATATCTTTAATTAGGAGGTAATTAATATTTGTGGCATTTTACTGTATATTGAAGTGGTATAAAAAGAGAATATAAATTTATTTTATAGTTATTTTTTACTATTTTATTATTATTCAAAATGTGGGTCCTATCTTTATCAATCTCATTTTCATTCTATTAAAAAAATCTGTAAACTTACATTTTTACCATATAATTCACCTTAATATTTTTGTGATTCTCCATAGTTCTTGAGTAAAAAATCTCAGGTATGTTTTTTTTTTTTTTTTTTTTTTTTTCTCTCGCACTCATCATCAACCTGAAACTTTTTTATGACTCTAAATTTTGTCATGGTAGATTAAAGTGCAAGCATAGATTAAATTTGGAATTTTAGAAAACAACATTTCATAAGAAGATTTATCTTTTAAAACTGAATTAAGTAATCAATTAATGAGATAGGCAGTATGCCCAACTGCATAAGTCCAATAATATTTAGGAATTGATAAATGAAAAAATAATGTTCTAGCCATATTTAATAAATGTTGATGCTTTCATTTAATCACTTTATTTTATTGGGATATTTTTACACATAATGTTTAATGCATAATACTTTTTTCAGTTAAAAAAAATTGTGAAATTAAAATTTAAATCTATTGTCCAATCTAAAATATTTTATAGTTTTTTCAAAATGTATTTGAATATATGCTACAAATTTTTTAATCAATAACTGAATTTCAGATTTCATTTTCATAAAATAGAACCAGGTGAATCGACTCTTGTCGTTGATCACAGTTAAACAATATTTATGTCTAGCAATCAAAGGAATAACATAAGGATCTCAAACATTAACATGTATCAAATCAAAAAAATTTATTAGATTTTGTGACGCTTTATACAAAAAAAAGTTTTTTTTGTTTTGCATAATGACAGAAATTACAAAACTTCTTACAATCTATATTATTAAAGAGAGGATATTTTCTTTTTATTACAAGCATCTTATCTGTAGGGAGGTATATGTTCGAGTCTAAAATATCATGTTTTTGTATTATTTTATACTCTACGTTATGCTGTTATATAAGATAATGTATTTGTATTGTGAGATTAATTGATGGGTTAATATGTATAGGGTGAAATGTGAGTACAGTTTTATGTGGCACTTGTGAATCTGGCAATGTGATTATCAAAGTATATTGAAGCAAATTGTCATATCGTTCGAGATAAAATTCGTGAGAGTGTTCTTAAGTTATTGTCAATAACTTTAGTCAACCAAACAGCAAACCTCTTTAGTCAACCAACACAGGAGATCTTTTCACTAAGACTATGTGGCACCATGACCTTTTAATTCATGTTTCTCCAAATTAGAATTATTAAATATTCGCACTCCTAATTTGAAGAAAATATTAGCTGAAATAATATTATCTAACATAGTGTTAGTCTAGATATTTATACCAGAATTAGTTAAGATTATTAACTGACTATAATTACTAATTAACTAAAGTTAGTACTTATATATATTTTCAGTTAGGAGGTAGTTAATATTTTTGTGATTCTACTCCTTATTTCTTTAGTAAAAAGTCTCACATTCTCATATGCTCATTCACTCTGTTTTTCTTCTCTCGTACTCGTCATCAACCTGCAACCTTTTTATAGTTTTGGATTCTGTTAATAACCTGAAATTTAAGAATTAATGGTCAAATTAGTTTTTAAAAGATGGATCATTCTTTAAATTCATTTTTGATAAATCAAATTAGTCTTTCAAAAATTATAAATTAATAAAACGTTAACTGACAGCATACATGATATTTAATATTTTCAATTAGATACTGAACAAATATATTTATAAAAATCTATCAATTTAGTCTATTTTTCCAGTTATCCTAATCCTAATATAACTTAACGACACTAAATTGATAAATTTTTATAAATATATTTATTCAGCGTCTAATTGAATATGTTAGTAGGTGTCATGTATGATGTATATTAATGCTCTGTATCATCAATTTTTAACGAAAATTACTAATTAATGAGTGATTGAAAGACAAAAATGATTAATATATAATCTTTAAAGGACTAATTTAATTGATAAATTTTTTTAAAAATAAATTTAAAAAATAACTTATCTTTTAGGAATTAATTTAACTATTAACTCTATAATTTAATTTCATTAGTAAAATTCCTTGTACTAATGATGAACAGACTTCTTAAGTAGCTAGGGACGAAAGATGAGAGAAACCTTTTCTGAAGTATACCATCCGTGTATTATTGGCCTCAAAACATATGAATCAATGCCAAATTAAAGATGCCCGAATTTCATTGTCTGACAGCCTCAAGTTATGAGCCTCTATGAAAGCTAAGATTTGGACATGTTAAAGTGTGAGAGATAAAATTAACTAATGATTTTATAGTTAACAACAACATATATAAAACTATATATGTATGTGTGTGATGATTTGAATTTCTAATTCTTCTTATCAACTAGTACATCTCTGTTTAGTGAAATAAAAGTTAAGGTAAAATTAATAATATTCATGATGTTACCAGAATTTGGACATGGTTTTAGATTTTTTAAACATTTATATGGTGTAAGTTGGTAATTGAATCAATGTGACAAAGTTAGGTAGTGTGGCCAATAGCAAGAGATTCAGAGCTGTGAGTGATTTATGTGGTAACATGTCCATGGAGTTGGCATGGCACACACAACACAATGAGGTTGCCTTATTGGGAACATAAAGGTTATAATTACTTTGATGATACTCTATGCCTTCGGAGATTGTGAAAGGTTAAAGGGTTTGGAGTAACTTAAACAATTTCATCGTTGTCTTTTTTTTCTCTTTGTATAAACCTTGCTAAGCAACAACTAAACGTGACATTTGACATTAATTCTAAGCAAGAGTTATATTTATGAGGGACATGGAGTTTTTTTTTTTTTCATAGTCTTTTTTTAGTCGAAAATATTTAATAATAAAAAAGTTTGAACTTATTTTAATTAGTATGTCAAAAAATTTAATTTTATTTAAGTATTTGTTATTGATTAATAAAGTATTATCTTCGAATTTTTTTGACACTTAGTTAAACAACCAAGTTAATGAGACAACTCAAATTTTAACCTATAAATAACTCTAACAAATCTTTAGGTATATGCATAGTTGATAGTAGTGATAATAATAGATGCATTTGCTAAATTAAGAGTTTGATGTAAGGTGAAAATTCAGGTGCAGTCGACTTTACGTGAAGTTGATAATTGAGAGTCGATAGATGATTTGATTAATTTGACTAAATTTTTTTCTAACAACTCTCAACTATCAACTTCACGTGACGTCAACTGCACCCGAGTTTTTACCTTGATGTAAACTTTATATTTGTCCACTATGAATGACACGTACAATATGTGTATGACTAAGAAATTAAGACAAGAGTCACATAACTTACAACCATAGGGTGAGAATCGAAATAAGGGGCTGCCCAATGATATCCATATATAGATAGAGGATAGGGTTAAGAGGGGTGAAATTGGCAGTGTATATAGATTTTTTTTTTATTTGTAATATTTGCTTTGTTTGTTTGTAGTTTGTACTACTTTTTTAGTTTTTTTTTTTCTTTTTAAAGTAATATATTAATTATTGTTTTGATTATGGAAATTAAGAAAGGGTAGAGTTAGCAGGTTACCGAGGAAGAGGAGGTGGGTGTGTTTTGGGAATGGAGCAAAAGAAAATTGTGACATGTGATGTGAGTGAGAGGAGTTTTTGGAATAAATTAGGGCACAGGTAACGATTTGGGAGTTTATATACAATTAAGGGTTTAGGTTTTGACTGTTTTCATGCAATTGAGCTGCACGAGGCTTATCTCTCATAAATGTCACTAAATTTTAGGGTTGAGAACCTTTATGGCTGGCACCTATCATTTTATTTCCAAGTATTTATTTTAAGTATGTCTTATAAAGACATTAATTGAAGTACTTAAAAGAGAGTTTATATGAACAAATTAAATGATTCAAAATTTTAATATATTTGTAATATATTTATGAAAATTAAAAAAATTATTTTTTTATTAATAATAATCTGAAATCCAGACAAACACGCCTAAATCGATTCTTAAAAAATTTCAAATCAAACATTTATAATAAATTTTTATTTTATAATAGATTTCAAAAATTATAATTTTGTGAGAATCTCTCTCTTGTAAAGGATAGTAATTTGTCTTATGGTGATTTTTTTATCTAATTATTTTAATATAAAATTTGTTAGAGACTTAATTATTTGTTTATCATATTAAAATTTTGATTGAAAATAATAAAACAGTTAAATTTATTTGACTGAATAATTCTAAGAACTTCTAAAAAATAAAAATGATTAAAAACTAAAATGTTTAATTTAAAATTTTTGAGACTAAATTAATTATTTCGTCTAAATCTAAATAATATCCTGAAAAGTGAAAACCCATGTTAATAAATTATTTTTTAAATAAAAGGCATACGGTTCCCATCCAATTTTTTTAAGTTCTATTCAAAATTATACATATATATTTCCTTTCCTTGGAAAGGCAAGGTGTTTTGTTTTGGACTTTTTCATCCAGAGACAATATATAACGACAAAAACTTACTCAGTTTAAAGGATTTTAAAATTATGTTAAAGTTGAGTCTGCATTATTTTAATGTCATGCACTAAAGTCTACACATTTTTTTTTTTATCGAACTTAAAATTTTGTGTTCTGCTATCATCTCTCTCCAATATATACTTAAAAATTGACGAGTGTGTTAAAAATGAGCTAATATGTGTTAAACTTAATTCAACTAAGCTCAATAAGAATAATAAGCTTAACTTAGGCACGAATTAGTGTTAAGAAAGTTCAGTTAATTATTTGTAATATATAAGTCTAGTCTATATCCTGAGCTTGAGCTCAAGAAGACAATATCCTATATACTCAATTTATAATATAAGAATTAGATTTAATAATAGATACATGTGGAAATATATAGTAAATATTCTACTTATATACATGTTATTAAATTAGAAACTGCAAATCTACATTTCAATTTATAAGTATAAAAAGCGAAGAATAAGCTCAGCTCGTTTAACAATTTAGCTAAAACTTCACTCTCAATCTAAACAACTTAACGCGTGAAGAGTTGTTAACAAATCAAATTTTTATCGGAATTTTTTTATGCGTTTTTTTGGGTCTTTCATGTCATCGTAAGGAGTCAATGTGAACAGTAAGATAAAATTTTTAGGCAGTTTAAAATTCATAACGCCAGCCGCGTGAATGAATCTACAGCATTGTCTAATTCGTCTTTGTCATCATTTTACTGATTTTTCTTTAGTTGTTGAGTTTTCGAGATATGTGTTGAATCAAAATATTCTTCTTCGTCTTCTTAATGTTCATTGTCATTATTTTCAATCCGAGTATTGGTTAGCTCGACTATTTGATTTGCCATTCGTGATTTTCTTCCGTCATGCGCTGATTAGCCTGTTGTAATTCCGTTATTATTTGAAGAAGCTCGTATGGTGTGGGAAAAGGTAGGTCAGCCATGAGCAGGTGTGAAAATTTTGGAACCTATAGAAAGAATGGTTTTTGTTTTGAGGCCCCACGGTGGAACTAATCGTTCTTGTAGAGGTTGGTCAGTGTATAGCTCGTCTGCCAGTGAATACTTGTAAACTTTCTGTCAGGATGAGGTATACGTTGGCAATGAGAGAACAAGGGGTAAGTACCTGCAAAAGGTACTCCGACGCTCAAGTCAGTAAGTGAGTAATAAGTTTTGTAGAAATGCAATGAATAGAACAATCTTCTTACCATGTCCTTTATAACAGAAATGAAAAATAACCGTTGTATATTTGAGTACTAATGGTATTTTAAGTCGAGAGTAATAACATATCTGACGTTTTGGTACTTGTTTGAATGTCAGTTATTGACAGTTAATCTATAACGTTTATGGCTAAGTTATAATTTGTAACTGATATATAACAGTCGTATTGTGAAAATTAGTAAAGCTAATTTTAGAAAATATATAAATAAATAATAACTAAATAAAATGAGAGGTAATAAACAATCTTAGTTTATAACCTTAGAATTTTAGTGGTTGAAAAAGAGAAGAATTATATACCTCTAATTGACGGATGGTTCATATTGAAGAGACTCACCTATAAATTGAGTTTTTCTTTAATTCATTTCAATCAAGTCATCCAAAGAGAATAACATAATATTTCTTTGAGTAGTTTTCTTCTATATATATAGAGAGAAGTGTGTTCTCCTTTTGTCAAGAGAGAGTGTTATTGTAGTCTCCTTGTGAGAGAGAGAAGTTGTAATTCTCAAAGAAAGTTATTCAATTGTTTTCATATTTTATACAAATTCCTAATTTTTCATCTCTATATTTTGCTGTGTCATTTGTCTGGTACCTAACAGTGGTATCAGAGCCAAAGGTTGCTGATTAATATATTTTTTTCTCCGCTGCAAGTTACCGTCTAAAAAAAATGGCAGCAAAGTATGAAATTCCGAAATTCAGTGGGAGTAATTTTTCCATATGGAAATTGAAGATAAAAGCCATTATGAGAAAAGACAATTGCGTGACAGCAATTGAAGGTAGACCCACTGGAATTACAGATGAAAAATGGAAGGAGATGGACAACAATGCTGTTGCAAACTTACAATTGGCACTAGCTGATTCAGTTTTATCAAGTGTAGCAGAGAAAAAGACAGCAAAGGAAATTTGGGATGCTCTCACCAAATTATATGAAGTCAAGTCACTTCACAACAAGATATTCTTGAAGAGAAGACTTTATACTCTTCGAATGAGTGAATCCACATCGGCAACGGATCACATCAACAATCTAAATACGCTATTTTCCCAACTCTCATCGTTGGAATATACCATAGCGGAAAACGAACGTGCAGAGCTCTTACTTCAAAGTCTACCAGATTCATATGAAAGCTCTTATTTCAAAGTCTACCAGATTCATATGATCAGCTTATCATTAACTTAACTAATAATGTTTTGACTGATTATCTTTCTTTTGATGACAGGCTGCTGCGGTTCTTGAAGAAGAATCTGGGCGCAAGAATAAAGAAGATAGATTAGAAAGCTCAAAACAAGCAGAGGCTTTGTTGATGACAAGAGGGAGATCAATGGAGCGTGGTTTCAGTGGGAGTCAAAGTAGACCAAAGTCACAAAGTAAGAAGCAGGTCAAATGCTACAATTGTGGTAAGAGAGGGCACTTCAAGAAAGATTGTTGGAATAAGAAGAGTATAGAGAAGGTTCCAGAAGGATCAAGTTCTCAAAGATGTGTTGCAAGTACCTCTGAAGATGGAGAAATCCTGTATGGCGAAGCAACAATTGGTTCTAAAGGAAGTAAACAGCTCACTGATGTTTGGATTGTTGATTCAGGAGCAACATGGCACATGACTCCTCATCGTGATTGGTTTTGTACATATGAACCTGTCTTGGAAGGATCTGTGTTTATGGGAAACGATCATGCCTTAGAAATTGTTGGAATGGATACTGTCAAAATAAAAATGTTTGATGGTTCTATTCGTTCACTTCAAGGGGTAAGACACGTGAAAGGCTTGAAGAAGAATTTGTTGTCGATTGGACAACTAGATGAACTTGGTTGCAAGACCCATATTAAAGGTAGGATCTTGAAAGTTGTTGAAGATTCTCTTGTAGAAATAAAAGGTTTAAAAAAGATTGTAGCAAATAGATAGGAGATACTTTGTAAGAGGCAGAGTCTTATGGGAGATACTTTGCAAGAGGCAGAGGCATCAGTTGCTTCAACAAGCCAAGAAGAAATGACGATGATATGGCATTGCAAACTAGGCCACATGTCAGAACGAGGCTTGAAGATTCTTGTAGAACGTAATCTCATTCCCGGGCTCAAATCGGTAAACTTACCATTTTGTAAGCACTGCGTTACAAGCAAACAACATAGATTGATGTTTGGTAGATCAACTGCTCGGAGCAAGAACATATTGGAGTTGATTCATTCTGATGTGTGGAAATCGCCAGAGATGTCCCTAGGAGGAGCAAAATATATTGTATCATTTATTGATGATTACTCTAGGAGGCTATGGGTGTACCCGATCAAGAAAAAGTCAGACGTGTTTGCGATGTTCAAAGAGTTCAAAGCAAAGTTAGAACTTGAATATGGAAAGAAGATCAAGTGTTTAAGGACAGATAATGGAGGAGAATATGTTGATGGTGATTTTCTAACATTTTGCAAGCAAGCAGGTATTCAACGACAATTCACAGTTGCATATACGCCTCAGCAAAATGGTGTAGCAGAGCGAATGAATAGGACTCTCCTAGAAAGAGCATGAGCTATGTTGCAAACTGCAGGTTTAGCCAAGTCTTTTTGGGCAGAAGCTGTTAAAACTGCCTGTTATGTGATAAATTGGTCACCATCAACTGCAATTGGGTTGAAGACACCAATGGAGATGTGGCAAGGTAAGCCATCTAATTATTCTTCTTTACATATATTTGGTTGTCCTGTGTACGTGATGTACAATTCCCAAGAAAGAACAAAGCTAGACCCAAAGTCTAGAAAATGTATATTCTTGGGTTATGCTGACGGTGTTAAGGGGTATCGCCTGTGGGATCCCACTTCTCGCAAGGTAGTTGTCAGTAGATATGTGATATTTGCAGAAGATGAATTGCAAAAAGAACAAGAAAATGACAGCACTATTAAAGAGATAACCACTGTTCAAATAGATGAAAAATGCAGAGAAGGTGATCTTTCTGAACCAGAACCACAGCACGAAGAACAAGAAGCAGAGGCTAATGACATAGAAGTTCGTCGATCTACTCGACAAAGAAGAACACCATCATGGCACTCAAATTATGTTTTGACAAACCATGATGCATATTGTCTTTTGACAGAAGATAGAGAGCCAACAACTTTTATGGAGGCTATGCGCAATCCAGACGCTTCTATGTGGATGACAGCAATGCAAGAAGAAATTAAGGCATTACATAGGAACCATACCTGGAAACTTGTTGCACTTCCAGCAGGTCGGAAAGCCATTGGTAACAAATGGGTTTACAAGATCAAACGAGATAGTAATGATCAGGTGGAACGCTATCGTGCAAGATTGGTTGTCAAGGGATATGCTCAGAAAGAAGGTATTGACTTCAATGAAATATTTTCTCCGGTGGTGAGACTAACTACTATTAGAGTAGTTTTGGCTATGTGTGCTGCATTTGATTTACATATAGAGCAATTAGATGTAAAGACTGCTTTTCTTCATGGAGAACTTGAAGAAGAGATATATATGCTCCAACCAGAAGGTTTTGAAGAACAAGAAAAAGAAAACTTGGTTTGCAGGTTAACTAAATCTCTGTACGGTCTAAAGCAGGCGCCAAGGTGTTGGTACAAGAGATTTGATTCTTTCATTATTAGCCTTGGATACAACAGACTTAGTTCAGATCATTGTACTTATTACAAGAGGTCTGGTGATAATGATTTTATCATTCTACTGTTGTATGTGGATGACATGTTGGTGGTAGGTCCCAACAAAGATCAAATCCAAGAATTGAAGGCACAGTTGGCTATGGAGTTTGATATGAAAGACTTGGGACCAGCAAACAAGATTTTAGGGATGCAAATTCACCGAGACAAAAAAGATAGGAAGATTTGGCTATCGCAAAAGAATTATTTGAAGAAGATCTTGCAACGCTTCAAGTATGCCATGATCTGTACAAGGCCAGATATTGCTCAAGCAGTTGCGGTGGTAAGTCGATTTATGGCAGATCCGGGTAAAGAGCATTGGAATGTTGTTAAGAGGATCTTGAGATACATCAAAGGAACCTCGAATGTTGCATTATGTTTTGGAGGATCAGAATTCATTGTCAATGGATATGTCGATTCAGACTTTGCAGGTGATCTTGATAAATGAAAATCTACTACAAGCTATGTGTTTACACTTGCAGGAGGAGCTGTAAGCTGGCTATCTAAATTACAGACTGTTATAGCTTTATCTACTATAGAAGCTGAATATATGGCAGCTACACAAGCATGCAAGGAAGCTATTTGGATCCAAAGGTTGATAGAAGAACTCGGGCACAAACAACAGAAGATTTCTGTGTATTGTGATAGTCAGAGTGCCTTGCACATTGCAAGGAATCCTGCCTTTCATTCAAGAACAAAACACATTGGAGTACAATATCACTTTGTTCGGGAAGTAGTAGAAGAAGGAAGTGTTGATATGCAGAAGATTCACACTAAAGATAACCTAGCAGATGCCATGACAAAACCAATCAACACAGAAAAGTTTGAATGGTGTAGATCCTCATACGGCCTATGGAATACATGAGCAACATGAATTTTGAAAATTTATCAAAATTAGCTTTAAGTGGGAGATTGTGAAAATTAGTAAAGCTAATTTTAGAAAATATATAAATAAATAATAACTAAATAAAATGAGAGATAATAAACAATCTTAGTTTATAACCTTCGAATTTTAGTGGTTGAAAAAGAGAAGAATTATATACCTCTAATTGACGGATGGTTCATATTGAAGAGACTCACCTATAAATTGAGTTTTTCTTTAATTCATTTCAATCAAGTCATCCAAAGAGAATAACATAATATTTCTTTGAGTAGTTTTCTTCTATATATATATAGAGAGAAGTGTGTTCTTCTTTTGTCAAGAGAGAGTGTTATTGTAGTCTCCTTGTGAGAGAGAGAAGTTGTAATTCTCAAAGAAAGTTATTCAATTGTTTCCATATTTTATACAAATTTCTAATTTTTCATCTCTATATTTTGTTGTATCATTTGTCTGGTACCTAACACGTATCACATATTTTCAACCAATTCTATTTCTTTTAATATCAACTACATTTTTAACTTGATGCTTAAGATTTATGTCATATATTTTTTTATTTAATTTTTATATTTCTAATTGTATAATTATCATTTTTAAGATTAATTTTTGAGTATTACAGTAGTCTGTTAATCTCTTTTAATCTCTTTTCTACAGTAACTTAACAAATAAAGTGATAAATTAACATTTTATTATCATATTGGACACCAATAAGACAATATTGTCTACTTTTGGCACCTAATAAAAGCATACGTGATGTTATTTTGATATATGTTGACATGTAAAATAGTTTTGCATATATTGAAATAATATCACATCTGTTTCATTAAGAAGCTAAAAACAAATGACATCGTTTTATCAGGGTCAAATATGGTATTGGAATATTGGTATATCACTTTATTTGTTGAGTTATGGTCAAAAAAAGATTGATATTATGGTAATACTCGAAAATCAATATTAAAAATAACGAAAATGATTAGTAATTAAAAAAAATTAGTCAAAAATAGTCATAATTTGTTTTATTTAGTATTCATTAATAATAATTAATAAATGCTAAATAAGATAAGTTATGACTATTTTTTTTTTGTTTTCCTAGCATTAATAATGCAACTAAAACTTTAAAGATCAAATCACATATGATGTGAATATCAAAAACTATTTTAGAGTTTTATGTTAGAATAAATCATTTTTATTAATTCAAATAATCCATATTGAATCACCAAAAATTATATATCACAGTGTGAAAGCGTATCTGTACTTATAAAAGTGATAAAAAAGTTGTCTTAATCTTCTTCAACCAAAACCTTCTGTATCATTAATAGGGTTGAATTGTAACTCTTCTGATGGGAAAAGAACTACAGAGGCGGCTTTGGTATGTTGGGACCGAAACCCTAGAGTCACTATTTATATTTGAGCATGATATCTATTAACACTACAAGAAATAAGGGGTTTAGTCACGAAAAAAATTGTGGCTAAACTCTAAGATAACCGTAGCAACTATACATTGGCCACGAAAGAATATTTGTGGCTAATCGGGGGGTTGCATTTTCAATTTGCCACGATTTTAGCGTTATTAGCCACAATTTTAAACATCGTGGAGACCTTCAAAGAGTCACGATTTGTATATCATTGTCCACGCATAATGCCGTGGCTAAATAAGAATAATTAAATAAAAAAGTATAATTCTACTACACTTCATCCGTACTAATAATAATAATAATAATAATAATAATAATAATAATAATAATAATAATAATAATAATAATAATACAAGTCTAAACTTATATATAATAAAAAATAAAAAAAATTAACATAAATAAAATAAATTCTAATCCCTTCTAGATTAAATATATTTAAAATTTCAACTATTACTTATTAAATATATCAATTAAATGTCTAACATATCACTGGATAAACTAGGCACTTTATCACTGTATTTTGATAACAAAAATTTGTACAGAAGCTGCCATATCCATAACTTTTTCTCCAAAGTTTCATCCAGTTTCTCTAGATTTATCACACATCATACATTTTCAACACCAAAGACCTTTCCAATTTACAGCGTTGCTCTACGAGCCATTACACCCAGAAATCGTATCAATAAATTTACGTCATTATCTCGACTTTATCCATGCCCATCAAGTTCCATAATGTCTTTTTCATCCATTTTCAAATGCCAAACTTGAATTGTCGTCCTTTTGTCAGTTGTAATTTCTCCCATAGAAGTATCTGTAATGAATATAAAATTGAATAAAAAAATAAACTAAATATTAGAATTCAAAAAATCACGTAAAAAAAATTGAAATTTCATATACTTTTGACATTCACAACTAAAGGGTCATTATAATCTTTTCTGGTGGGTACTGGTTGAGACTTATTTCACCCAAACCTTCTGCAAGATATTCTGTGTTATCGTAATTCTGCTAAAAGGATCTCTTCTGAATTATTATGTTTTTGTTTCACGAAAAAATCTACTAAAAAAACTAACAAATAACAAAGAAAAAATCGGTATTTTGAGTTTGAAGGATACCCTATCATATGATAGGGTTCATATAGTGTGGTTAAAGAGAGTGCTTTTAAGGTGCTGCAGAAAAGTAGGAGTTAAAAGACAACGTGAATGATGGGAAGTTATATTAAAATTTGTCCGTGATTATTTTAACTTTCCGCCAAAAACTACTTCAGAAGTTAAGCGCACATTAAAATTTTAAATTTTAAAAATTCAGTTTGACCAATGTTGTTTAAATTGTCTTTTAACTTTCTTTAATCTTAAGAGTATTTCTTTCATCCTACTGTTTATTATCTACTAAATATACCTTAAATTATTTTATTTTTAGTACAATAGTTATTTTTTTTAATGGTCAAATATAATAAAAAATTTAAATTTAAATTTTGATTTTGTAATATTTTTATCTTTAATTTTTATTACAATAACAATAAATAACCAAAAAACTACTTTAATAAATATATGACCCTCACAATCTCTCATTTCATGCCGTTGATAGTTGATGATTTAAACAATATACTATTATTTAATTATTTACCTATTATACATGAAACAATATAACAAGAATTATACATTAAGTAAATTTTGTAAATATTTTTACCTAAAAATTTTAATGTTTAATAAATTTTAATTACTAAATTAGTTACTAAAATTTTATTACATTAGACAAATTAATTATCAGATAAAATTGTTATAAGAAATTTTATAAATTAATTTCTTTGTTACTTAATAAAATTTTAAACTTTTATACAAGTGACTCATAAATTAATTAGTATTAATTTTTTTATAACTGAAAATAATTGTAAAATAATTAATTAATGGAATATACCAATTAAATAATAGTAAAAATAAAAAATTTAATTCATAATTTCACAAAATAATTTTTAAAAAGATAATTATACATATAATAAGAGTACAGTACTCACAAAAATATATAGTATGTACTAAACCATGTAAATAAAGACTAATTTTTTTAACTTATTCTCATTTTTTTAAATTCAAAAAATGATAAATAATTTATTTTTAATAAAAACCAAAAAAATTTTATCCTTATGAATTATTGAACTTTTTATTATCTATTCAAATTATATTATTTTAGTTAAATAAATTTTATTTTTATAATTAACTCAAATATTAGAATATTATCTTTATTTTTATAATTTTTTATTTTATCTAAATTCATTTTTTTTATATTTTTAGATTTAATTTCATAAATATGTGTTAATGTTAGAATATTAAAAAAATGATACTATACATTAATAAATTTATTTAAAAAATTAATTTATTGAAGACAGAATAGCCATGGTACGTTAATGTAAGCAAGAAATACAACTACGAAAAATATTGTTTGTAACAAAAGATTAAATTTTAGCCACTGTCATAATATTTTCTGATAAATAAAAGACACGCTCATTTATTTTTATCACGATTTAGTGTTCGTAGTTAAAATTTGGTGGCTAAACACCGTTTTTGTGGTAGTGTAAACTCTAAAAGTTCAAAAGATACTATTTGATTTTATTTTCATTTCATTCTAAATCAAAAGTAATTATGACTTATTTAATTTAGTATTTATAACAATAAATAAGATCACTGTTATATAAATTATTTAATTTAAAATAGTATAATTTGTGATTATAATTAATATATATATTATTCATAAATAAATTAAATAATTTTTTAATATTTTAATATTAAAATATTAGATCCTGGCTCAAAACTTTAAAAAGAAAAAAAAATGTACAGATTCTCTATATTATATACTCCACACCACTTATTAATCCATTTTCTATCAATGTTGAATTTCATCTCTCACTTAATATCTCAATAACAAAATATAGTTAAATTAATTTGTGTCGAAACCTTCTAATATATGTGCGTTCTTCTTGCAACGTGTAGTGTATTCCTTATGTATTTTTTTATCAAAAATAAAAAATTCAAATTTACTATTTTTTATTAGTTCAATATAAAAAGACTATACTATTTAAAATATAACTCGTTAGCTTCTTGTATATTATGTTTACGTATATGATAAATTACATCTCATATTAAAGACATAATCAAGCTAATTAATACAGATATCTTGGGGCTATATATGTCTATTTGAATAGTGCCAAGATCAATCAAACAATATATAATTTATGGGAGAAAATATTAAATATTTTGACCCTGCGACTTTGCAGTCCTCGCAAAGAGTCACTCGGAAAAAGTTCAATAGTTTGCTACTTTGCTTTAATGCGCCGCTACATATACTATACAGCATATATAATAATTATATAGTATAGTACAATATTATAAACTATTATCCATATAAAAATATATTACTGAATATATATTTCTAGTTGAATTACACTATGACTAATAATGCTGGATATAACTAGTGTATAAAAAAAATTGTTAAATATGTTAATTGCATTCGGTGGCATATCCTGATTAGACATGAGTGAATCCGTTGAGAGAAGAAGCTGGACTTAAAAGCAACCAAAGACAAACCTTGGAAACAGGAAACATAATTAACTTTATTTTATCAATATATATATATTTTTTATTTTTTATTAGCTAAGGTTTGGAAAGGAGGGGGGTGTTTGTTTTGTCCTTTGTTTATTTTAGCATACAAGGTTTAATTTATTTATTTTTTTTCGCTTTATGCTCAACTATATAAAATTATAAACATCTTTCTCTATACTAAGCAGGGTTAGTTCACCTATAAAATATAGTAGACTGCTTAATAGTATTAAAAAATAAAAACCCTAACCAAATAGAGGGTCTTGGGTTCCCTTATTTTCCGGGGTGCTATCTCAAAAAATGAAAATATATGTTGAGTATGCACCAACAATGTAATTTGAATTCTTGATGAGGTAAGAAATTATTTTGAATTCTTGATGACCATTATTACTGTTATCTTTATTGTTTTAATTAATATATATATTCTAATCATACTAAGGTTAATTCAATTTTTCATAGAGCCCCAAACCCTATACTTGTAAATTGTAATAGGCTTCCAATTTGGTCACCCTGATTCTTTGTGGATCAGTTCTCATTTTTAATGAATTAATAATTACTTTCCTTTTTACTCAATTTTGTTAGCTACTTAAACAAAAAGATTAGACTTACCAAATATATGTGTAAGAGTTAAAAAATCCAAACAGAAAGAACACAAGATATTGACTTGAGCAATCAATTCCTAAATACATGGGTAAGAGAAAGCAAATTCTTAAATAAAGTAAAGTATTTTATTAAGGATTATTTGAACCGGGTGCAGCTTGATGAGAGGCATAGAAATCCTCCATCTGTGCCAAGCCTCAGCTGCGCCTTTTTTGTGTTTGAGTTGGAAGAATTCTTGCCAGAAATAGGGAATTGGATTATGGTGCAGGTAATTGAGTTTAAGGGTTGGGCTTCAAATGGTAGTGAGAGGTAAACTTTTTCTTTTGTTTTTATTTTTGGGCCTGAAATATGACAAATAATCCATGGGTATTCATACCAGAGGAAGTATAGAGAGTAATGAAGTGCCAATGAGCCATAGCTCACACGGCATTCCGTCTCCTCCCCACTTCAAAGGTCTTGGGTTTGAGTCCTACCAGCTTCATTTGATGAGGAGAAAGTACAAATACTCCATTGACTCTTTAGCGAGATTCTAGATATCATCATTATATTATATTATTATTCAATAGCGGAGTTAAAAATATACTAATTCAAGAACATAAAAAGAACATATAAAGATTAAAATGTACTAATTCAAGAACATATAAATTTATATATAAAAAGAAATAATTACACTTATTAAATAGGAAAATTTAATAGTTATAATTAATATATATTTTATGAGTTAGATGATATTTTGATTTTTTTTAATTTTGTTTTAGTTTATAATTAAAAAGGATTAATCTAAACTGTCTCACAACAAAAAAATTTTAGGACCACAATGGCTGACACTAATAGGTACGATACTAAACAACCACGGTGAAAAAAACCGACTCTTGCAAAAAAAAATATTGAATTCTAATTTCACAATGATTTATTCTACAAATTTAAAACAATTCCATTTACTTATTTTTTTATTTTCTTTTAATGTTTAACATGTGCATTTTCTTTTAAATTGTGATAGATTTAATTACGTCTGACAAGGATATCAAAAATTTTGCATTGTCAGACATAAAAGACATCATATCATGCATTTTTATGAAAAGAGCTTGTAAGAATATCCTTTAATGTCAATTTCTTTTAGTAATAATTACTCATGACAGGATAAACGACTAATAATAGACGAACTCAGTTGTGACAGACGACAATTAGAGACCTTAACATCATTGATGTTGTGCACAGTGATTATGGAATAAAAAGAAGCTTATAACAGGGTTATGAGGGCAATGAATAAATCTGAGGAAAGATTTATTTTTTATAGTCATGGTGGTTGCAGCAAAACATTTCTGTACAACTTGATATTAGTAAAGTTACGTCAGAAGGTAAAATAGTACATAATGTGGCTTCCAGTAGAATAGCATCCCTTTTCTTACCAAATAGTAGGACTGCATACTCTAAATTCATGATACCTTTAACTGTAAATAAATATTCTACGTGCAAATATCCGACAGGACTCACCCCTTACCAAATTGTTAATAGAGACAGATTTAATAATCTGTGATGAAGCACCTGTGCCTAGCAAGTATATTTATGAAGCACTGGATAGATGTTTGAGAGATATTATGAGGTACACATCAATTGCTAATGGCGAGCGTCCATTCGGAGGGAAGGTGATTGTACTCGGTGGAGACTTTAGACAAATATTGCCTGTAACTACAAGAGAATCTCGACATGATATAGTGCGCAAAACCATAAATTCTTCATACCTTTAGGAGTCTGCTGAAGTTTCATGACTGTCAAGGAACATGAGACAAACTATGGGATGCAAAAATGATAACCAACAGGAAATCAAGGAATTTAGTGATTGGTTGTTAAAATTGGTGATGGCCTACGAAGAGATAACTTAGATGAAGAGTCAAAAATTGAGATTCCTATAGATGATAGTTTTATATTCCAAACAGGTATTTGATGAAAGGAAAAGGACACATATCAATTAGATTGAAGGATGGTTCTCTAAGTTATATTTCTGATGTTTTCTATGCTCCTGAACTTGATTACAATTTACTAAATATGGGGCAATTATCTGAGAAGGGATATAAGATGATAAGTTATCGTGGATATTGCACTGTGTTTGACAACAACGGAAGGTTCATAGATAAAGTAAAGATGACTTCAAACAGAATATTTCCATTAAAAATTCAACATGTTAATCCCTCTTGCTTGAATTTTGTGATACTTGATGATAACTGGCTGTGGCATATGCGGTTTGGACATTTTCATTTTTCTGGCCTAAACTACCTGTTAAGAAAAGGATTTGTTTCTGGTCTACCACGGGTTCATATTCCCAATTGTGTTTGTGAGATTTGTCAACTGGGAAAGAAGCACAGAGATTCATTCCCTACAGGAAAGTCATGGAGAGCCAGAAGATTACTTGAAATTGTGCATTCAGATCTCTGTTCTATAGAGATTTCAAGTAAAGGTGGTAGTAGGTACTTTATCACTTTTATTGATGATTTTAGTAGATATACATGGGTATACTTTCTGAAGCAAAAATCAGAAGTATGTGATGTCTTTAAGACATTCAAGGCGTTTGTCGAAAAACAAAGTGGCTGTAAAATCAAAATCCTCAAAATAGACAGAGGAACATAATATCTTGCATGTTCAGAATACTTTAAGTAACATGGAATTCAACACCATCTAATAACTAGATATACTCCTCAACAAAATAGAGTTGCTAAAAGAAAGAATAGAACCATCATGGATATGGTTAGATGCATGCTCAAGACAAAACAAATGCCTAAAGAGTTTTGGGTAGAAGCAGTCGCAACAGCAATTCATATTTTAAACAGGTGTCCAACAAAAAGTGTTTGTGATAAAACTCCAGAGGAAGCTTGGAGAGAAAAGCGGACTTTCATTCGTCATTTTAGAATCTTTCGGTGTATCACTTATTCCCACGTACCAGATCAATTAAGGAAGAAGTTAGATGACAAAGGCGAAAAGTGTATCTCTATCGGCTGTAGCACAGACTCAAAAGCATACAAGTTCTATAATCCAGAAACAAAGAAAGTAATCATCAGCAGAGACGTGACGTTTGATGAGAAAGGCATGTGGGACTGGGACACAAAGACAGAAAAGCAGTCGATTGTAATTTCAAATACATGTGATGATGAAGAAGAAAGACAACCGGACACAACCGAACAACCAGAATCATCTAAAAGACCTCAAAGAGAGCGGAAACTACCTGCTAGATTAGCAGATTATGAAGTTGTCAATGACAACAATCCGTCCGATGAAGAAATAATAAATGTTGCTCTATTTTTAGACTGTGAGCCCTTGAACTTTGAAGAAGCTTCTAAAGATAACAATTGGAAGAAAGTAATTGATGAAAAGATTCATGCCATTGAAAAGAATGACATATGGGAGCTGATAGATTTACCAACAGATAAGAAGCCGATTGGAGTAAAGTGGGTTTACAAGACTAAGTACAGACCCATTGGTGAAGTTGATCATTTCAAGGCAAGATTGGTTGCAAAAGGATACAAACAAAAGCTAGGTATTGATTAATTTAAAGTATTTGCTCCTGTTGTTAGATAGATACTATTTGTATGATTATTTCACTCTCTGCTCAAAATAAGTAGAAGATACATCAGATGAATTTTAAGTCAGCATTTCTAAATGGCACTTTAGAAGAAGAAGTGTACGTTGAGCAACCTGCAGGATAAAAAGTTTTTGGAGAAGAAGATAAAGTTTATAAGTTGAAGAAAGCTTTGTACGGGTTAAAACAAGTACCAAGAGTGTGGTACAAGAAGATTGATTCTTATTTCACTCAGAATGGTTTCAAAAGATGTCCATTTAAGTATACACTTTATATCAAGTTTGTTGAACCTGGAGATATCTTGATCATGTGTCTTTATGTTGACGATTTAATCTTTACTGGTAACAATTTGAAGATAATTGCAGAATTTATGGAGGCTATGATAAATACTTTGAAATGACAGATATGAGCTTGATGCCTTATTTCCTTGGCATCAAAGTTCTTCAAAAAGATAATAGAATTTTCATTTCTCAGGGAAAATATGCAAATGATATTTTGAAGAAATTTTAGATGGAGCACTCAAAACCAGTTTCTACTTTGAGCGAAGAGAAATTAAAATTATTGAAAGAAGATAAAGGAAGAGCAGTAAATCCCACATACTATAAAAGCTTGATTGTAAGTCTAAGGTACTTGATTGTGACCAGACCAGATATTGTGTTTAGAGTTGGTTTGCTTAGCAGATTTATGGAGGAGTCTTGTACCAACCATTTGCAAGCGACAAAACGGATTTTTCGATATATCAAAGGTACTTTAAATGATGGTATTTATTATGAAAATACTAATGAAGTGAATCTTGTCGGTGGGCTAGAGATATAGAAACAAGAAAAAGTACTTCGGGATTTATATTTCATCTTGGTTCTGGTGCAATTTCATGGTCATCAAAGAAACAACAAGTAGTAGTACTCTTTACGGCAGAAGCAGAATATATAGCAACAGCAAGTTGTGCAACGCAAGCAGGGCTAAGAAGAATTCTTGAGAAATTAAACGAGAAACAAAGTACTCCAACAATGATATTTTGTGATAACAAGTCATTTATTGCACTTTGCAAAAATCCTGTGTTCTATAGAAGATCGAAGTATATTGATATTCAATTTCACAAAATCAGAGAGTTGGTGAATGAAAAAGAAGTTTTGATTGAGTAGTGTTCTACTGAAGACCAAGTTGCAGATATATTTACAAAGTCATTAAAGACCGAGTTATTTACAAGTTAAAAAAATGCTTGGAATGATTAACTCTACAAACTTGATTTAAGGGAAGCAATGTTAGAAAATTAAATCAAGTGGTATGCAAGTAACAAAAGTTTAGAAAATCAAAGGCAGAATTTAATTTGAATTCAAAGTGGTTACAAGTTCATGGTTCATCACCAAGATTCTATAAACTTCTTCTTGTGCTATCAACTTGTACAAGTTGAATCCAACATAGAAGACTCTACAATATTCATTAGCATGCACTGTAATTAATTTATTGTCACCACCTTTGATTCTTAGCAACTAAAAAATATTATTTTGATTAAGTAGTTGCCTATAAATAGACTTAAACTCATGTACTGTAAATGTGTTCCTTGAAATGAAAAAAACATGATTATGAGAAGTGTTCTGTTGTTCTGAGTGTTGATGAGTTTGAGAAATTAAAAATGTGGTAGCATTATTACGTGAGTAAGTAATTCTACAGCGAATATAGTATGGGTATTATATTTACACTCAATCATAATCCTTGGCTTTGCAACCGATTTTTGGGAAATTCTTGGGTTTTGTATTTAAAAAGAATTGGAGGTATGTTTGCTTTGGATATGTGGACAAGGTAGCAGACAAGATATATGTTGCAGTTGTCTTGAAAGTAGCCAAACTAAAGGAAATGGTGCAGAGGAACCAACAAGTAAAACTTAAAGTTTGAAGTTTAGTTTTCACCATCCTCATCCATAGTTCACTTAATGTTTAATGATATTGTTAGTGTGATTAGTTTTTCCTTTTATGCCTAGTTTTTTTTTTTGTGTCTGGTTTGTGTGTACTTGATCTTCTGCTTGGTGAGACTTATAAATAAATTATTTATTATTCAATCATTATGTTCTGTATTATCCATATAAATAAAATGATACAAATACACTCCCTTTTATTTGGACATCATCACAGGTAGGCGAAATTCTGGGAACAAAAATAAAGAACCAATAATAACAACAGAGCTATTTCAGATATCATTGAGTCCTTGTGTGTGTTAGGTAGTTAGTTAAATATTAGTTTCTAGTTGAGTACTCTCATCACCATGTAACTATGATCCAAACTATTTCTTTTCTTTTAAACATAAAAAGAGGGATTGGTTAAACTTACCAGGGCACTGTGAGAAATTGTCAGAAGCTTTGCAAAGAGAAGGGAGACCAAGTGCAAGTGTGATATTGATCTTCAATCCAAGGTCAGGATCATCCCTGTCTTTGAGGATAAGACAGACACATTTTTTGTTGTTCTTTAAGGATTCTATGAGGCCACTGCAACAATCTGATGTGGGAGCTTTTGCATCACCACCAAGATATGGCAAACATGTTGCAGTATTTGTTAGTTGTTCTGCACATTTTTGTTTCTCTTGTGCTGAGTCCCCCATTGCATTGCTGATTAATATCAATGCTATTGTTACTAACACTAACTTAGAATCCATATTCAATTATAGAGAATGAATATTGGTGGAGGTAGATTATAATCTTAAAGTTATGTAAACTATTTATATAGAAATTGTGGTTTATTAAAAGGTTATATAAGTAATGTTAGATTCGAAAAGTGGATTGAATTTCTTTTCCCCTTTTTATTCATAGAAAATCATACAAGCAGTTATGACTTATGAATTTTTGTTGAACAATCAGCATTGTTCAAAAGAGGAAAGTAAATGAAGAGTGAGAATGACTAGAGATAGTAGATACTATACTAGATAATAGGATAACCTTACAATGAGATCAAGCTAGCTTATTATGCAGAACATATAAACCACATTTATCAAACTAAACTATGCACTTTGTTATATATAACTTATAGAAGATTGAATAGAGAGAAAAGCCGTGTGAAATGAGCATCAAATGGTGTTAGGATTTCCATGAAAAATAGTATGAATATTATTAGAACAAATTGGAAAACTAAATGTGGAATTTGTAATCATGGTTTTTTCTGATTGACCACAGAAAATGCAAGTTGTACTAAATGGGTTGGTAATGGCAAAAGAACTATAAAAAGAAAAAGTCTTTAAAATAGAAATGTTTCTTAAGCATAATAATGTCTAACGTATTATTTTTCCACCATAAATATATTCCAATGATCAAGTAGTAGTTGTAGTGAGTGTCCTAATCATAACTTGAAGTTTGGTTTTCTTTCCCCAATAAAATGCAAGTAAAAATCAGGAGTCCATGAAGTCAAAGTGTGCAACCGGGAGATTCCACCGTTGACTGGAAAAGTGATGAACCACTTCATAATTCAGATATGAGGATCACAAAAAAATGTTGAGCTACGTGTACAAATATACGTAAAATTAAGGTAGAAACTCACGTACAATTATCTTCGTATAAAATTGATAGTTAAAAACCATTAAATGAGTTTAACATATTTGATTAAATTATCATCTAACGATTCTCAACTATAGACTTCACAAGAAGGCAACAACAGCATGTGAAATCTCACCAACATAACAAGCACTAGCGTGCAATTTGCTGTTCATACAAAGAAAAAGAAAATATTATTTTTCATTTTTAGAAAAGAAATACCAGGTGGATAAAGATTGGAGTTGGTTAAAAGTTTGTATAAGAGTAATATTTGCAAAATAAAGTGTGACGAATAGCAGATTTTTTGCTCCAACTCCTTAATAAAAGTAAAAGATAAAAGATAAATACTTGTACTACACACATATTGTTGACATTCACATATTCAGAAGCATTTCAGAGTCATATATGTGATAGATATGTTATAGACTAATAATTTCACATATAAACTGCACTACACTAATGTGTTAAGCAGCCACTCTTACTATATAGTATATACAATAATATTCCTTCTGGTTTAGCAATTGATCATGGCATCCCCATATGCAACTCAATCTCTTCTCTTGATTCTGTTCATCATTCTAACAACCTTCCTTCACTTCAGTTTATGCATGGTGAAAAGGCTAAACATGACATGCAATGAGAAAGAAAGGAATGCACTCCTCAGCTTCAAGCATGGACTCTCAGACCCTTCCAACAGGCTCTCATCATGGTCTAATGAAAAGGACTGCTGCAGATGGCTAGGAGTTCGCTGCGACAACATCACCGGCCGAGTCGTGGGACTCAATCTCAGCACCCCGCTCAACTCGCCTTACATGGAGTTGAGTGGTGAGATTAGTCCTTCCTTGCTTGAACTAGAATCTTTGATTAGCCTGGACTTGAGTTTGAACTATTTTGTTCATACTCAAATACCAAGCTTCTTTGGCTCAATGAAGGGACTAAGATACTTGGACCGTAGCTTAAGTGGATTCATGGGACTAATCCCTTATCAGCTAGGAAATCTTTCAAACTTGCAGCATCTTAATCTTGGATACAACTATGCTCTTCAAGTTGGTAACCTTAATTGGATTTCAACCCTTTCTTCATTACAATACCTTGATTTGAGTAGTACAGACCTACATAAAGAACTTGATTGGATTCAAGTTTTTGGTGCACTTCCTTCACTTTCAGAATTGCACTTGGAGAATTGTCAAATTGATAACTTATCACCATCAAAAGGGAAAGCCAACTTCACAAATCTCCAAGTGCTTGATCTTTCAAACAACAATCTCAATCAAGGGATACTTTCATGGATTTCTAATCTCAGTAGAACTCTTGTGCAGCTCGATTTGCGAAGTAACTTTCTGCAGGGTGAAGTCCCTGAGATGCTATCAAGAATTCAGAACTTGCAGAGTCTTGTCTTACAAGGAAACCAACTCAATGGGGAACTTCCAGATTCATTAGGCAAGCTTGAGCATCTTGAAGTCTTGGATCTCAGTAACAACACCATCACAGGTCCTATTCCATCATCATTGGCAAATTTATCATCCTTGAGGACCTTAAATCTCGGTCACAACCAACTCAATGGGACAATTCCAAAGAGTTTTGGATACTTGAAAAACCTTCAGGTATTAAATCTTGCTTCAAATTCTTTGACAGGTGGTATCCCTGAAAGTCTAGGAATTCTCTCAAATTTGGTGACATTAGACCTTTCATCAAATTTGTTGGAAGGACCAATGAATGAATTGAATTTTCTAAAACTTTCCAAATTAAAGGAACTTCGAATGTCGTCAACAGAACTATTTTTCAGTGTCAATTCTAGTTGGGTGACCCCTTTTCAACTTGAATATGCTTTGATGAGTTCCTGTGGAGTAGGTTCTAAGTTTCCAACATGGCTTAAGAGGCAAAGTTGTTCAAATCAGGTATCTCAGACAAGGCTCCAATTTGGTTTTGGAATTGGACTTTGCAGCTCGAATTCCTGGATCTCTCTAACAATGAGATAAGTGGAGATCTATCTAATGTCTTCTAAATTCCAGCATCATAAATTTGAGTTCTAATCTATTCAAGGGTCTATTGCCAAGTGTGTCTGCAAATGTTGAAGTGCTGAATATTGCCAACAACTCAATCTCAGGACCAATTTCTCCTTTCTTCTGTGAGAGGATGAATGGTAATTATACTAACAAGTTAGCCGTGCTCGATGTTTCGAACAATCGCTTATCCGGTGATCTTGGTCAATGTTGGATGAATTGGCAAGCTTTAATGCATTTGAACTTAGGCACAAACAAATTGTCTGGTGAAATTCCAAACTCCATAGGGTACTTATCTGGACTAGAGTCTTTGTTGTTAGATGACAATGCCTTTTCTGGATCAGTTCCTTGGACAATGCAAAATTGCTCAATGTTGAAGTTCATTGACATGGGTGACAACCAACTTTCTGATACATTACCAGCATGGATATGGGAAATGCAACCTCTAATGGTTCTTCGCCTTCGATCCAACAAGTTCAAAGGAAGCATTAATCAGAACATGTGCCAACTTTCCTCCCTCATTGTGCTGGACCTTGCCAACAATTCCCTCTCAGGAACAATTCCAAATTGTTTGGATAGCTTGAAGGCAATGGCTGGTGAAGATGACTTCTATGCCAACCCTTTGAAGTACTACTATGGATTTGATTTCAACTATGATAACTACAAAGAAAGTCTTGTTTTGGTTCCAAAAGGAGATGAATTAGAGTACAGAGACAACTTGATCCTTGTGAGAATGATTGACCTCTCAAGTAACAAGCTATCTGGGGCTATTCCAACAGAACTTTCCAAGCTATCTGCGCTGCGGTTTCTGAACTTGTCTAGAAACTATTTGTCTGGAGAGATACCCAAAGACATGGGTAAAATGAAATTGTTGGAGTCCCTTGATCTCTCATTGAACCAAATTATGGGTGAAATCCCTCAAAGCTTGTCTGATTTGTCCTTTCTCAGCTTCTTGAACCTATCATACAACAACTTATCAGGTATGATCCCAACAAGCACTCAGCTTCAGAGCTTTGAGGCACTTAGCTACACAGGTAACCCTGAACTTTGTGGTCCTCCTTTGACAAGTAATTGTTCTAGTGGCCAAGAGTTGTTGGGTGCTGGTTCTGTTGAACATGCTGATGGCATTTTCTTTGATACATCTGACTTTTACAAAGCTATGGGAGTTGGATTTGCTGCTGGGTTTTGGGGGGATTTGCAGTGTTATTTTCTTTAACAGAACTTTCAGGCATGCTTATTTTCGTGTTCTTAATCACTTGGATGATCTTATTTATGTTTCCATAGTCTTGAAGATAAGAAGGTTGATTGCTAAATTATAAGTTTACATTCTAAGAAGTGTGTTATCACAAGGTTGTCTTTGTTAATATAGTCAAATGGTGTCATTTCTGTTTTTATTTACTTTCATTTGTGCTCAAAATTCTTGGATGTTTGAGAAACTCAGAATGTACCTCTGCAGTTAAGATTTTGCTTTATGCTAATTTCCTTCAGTAACTAAAGCTAAAATTTCAAGGTGTCATTGAAGTGAATATATTCATTCCTAAACATATTGTTTTTCTGGGTGACTATCATTACTAACATATTACCACTCTGGAGTAGTTTCTTGCTAATTTCCTAAAAAAAAAGTATATGGTACCAATATACTATCCAAATCTATTGTCGATAATAATTAATTATTATATTTTAATTACAATTAGCATTAACATATATAAAGAGACACATCTATTAAGACATTTTCATTCATAAAAAATATTTTTTTATTTAACACATCCATAAAGACACTTCTATTAAACACAACTATAAATAAGAGTTGGTAGAAGTTGGTAAAATCTTTATTGATTACGTAACGGGATTGTTTCAAATTACAACAATATTTAAAATAATAAAAATTATTTACAATAAAATAGTGTTGTAAATACATTTAATTATATATTGTTACGTTAATAAAAATAATTATTTTTTTATTGACGGTCTAAACAGTTCTTCAATGTGTAACGCGTTTAATATTTAATTTAATAATTTAGGCTTTAATAGGTCGCCTATAAACTAAATTGGGAGCTAAATTTTTTGGCCATTTAACAAATATCTGTTTGTTAACAAATACATATAAAAAAATGTTAATTCTTGTTTAAAATTTAGTCTTTGTTTAGTTTTTTGAAGAATTTATTATTATTTAATTAATTTAAATATTTATTTTTATAGTACTAATTGTTCAAAAAATAAAAATTATTTATTTTTTTTAAATTGAATAAAAAATATTATTTAAAAGATAGCTAATTGCTCTTACACATATATGGATACATGCATGTACATAAATGATACATGTGTATATAATATATAGAAAAAATGTAAATAAATAGTTTTTAATTAATTAATTTTAAATAACTGTAATTAATAATAATTAATTTTATAATTTTAAAAAATAAATTTAAATATTAATATATCATTATACAATTTTTTATGAAGATAAATAATGGTGCAAGTGCAGATATTTTCAAGAGCTTTAAGGTATATTATTCATATCTATTCATTATTGGCTTCTCCTCTACTTGATTAGCTTATTCATTTTCAAATATATTCAATTACAGATGGGATGTGAATGTAGTAAACACTCTTCCAGACTACATGAAATTGATCTTCTTAGCACTCTTCAATAGTGTCGATGGCATAATTGCCTTCCTCATCTCGCAAAATTGCTGTAAATAAAAATTCTGATATTATATGATAAAATTATTAGAAATAATAACTGATGTGGTGAATGTTATCAGTGGTGTGAGTGGTGCAACAAGAACATCATTCCGCCGTTTCATGCCTACCTACAAAATGCAACAATTTTGTCGTCCGGCGAGGCGTTACTTGCTCCTTGGCTCCTTGCTATTTCTTACTAGCTCAAGCTATCGATGATTCCATTACTACTAACTACCTGGTTCGCTCCTCATGCACCATTTTCAGGCTCTACAATGATCGAGAAAGAGTGGAAGAAGATGAACGGAGTTTCACACTGCACCTACCAACATGGTGATGGCCTAGGCAGGCCTGATGATTCAGCACACAACAGAATCAATCTGTTACTTGTTCACCCAATTCCAATTACCTAATTCATAATTAATACAATGTTGCAATTTCACATGCATACATTATTATATATTCCCAATAATTGTTACTAGTTCTCTTCAGTATCAGTGTTTCCAAATGATGTATAACATCAATTATCACTCAATCTATGTGGTAATGTTTGTTAATTGAGACAGAAACACAGTATTGTTAACTAAAATTTCAATTTTGAGAGATAAAATTTTAGTCTTATAAAATTTTTTAGGCTAGAAATTGAAATTGTAATACCATTTATTAGCTGTGCATCCCTCTACTATATATTTACTGTCCAATTTGACACACTTAGCTCAATTTGGTTTATAAGAAATCACCTTTAGGGTGCACGCAGATCGGATCAGATATGGCTAAAATTTCGATCAGATCCATACTAACATCATCGAATCGGATCAGATCTAATATCCGTAATTTTTAAAGTTGGATCAAATCCAATCCGCATATTTGATTGGATATCAGATATATCCGCAAAACACAAAAATTTTTTAAAATTGTATTTATATTAAAAAATATTAATAAAATTCATTTTTTCTATTCTTTTAAATATATTTATTCTTAAAATAATATTAAACATATTTTTCTTAAATAATAATTTAAAATAATACAACATATATGATCATTATTAGTTGAAATAAAATATAAAAAATATTTAATTATTTATTTTTTTATTTTTGCAAATACGTTACAATCCAATCCGATTAATCTACAAATCCGATTTATATCCATAATTTTCAAATCGAATTCGAATAAATAACAGATCCTATCCATTAACACGCCTGATCAATTTCAGTTTATTAAGCTTGCTACCATGCTAGCTAATATAATATAATTTGACTCTCTGATCCAAGAAATAAAGATTAAAAGTCCGTC